>NC_068319.1:5371938-5566938 GCF_025860055.1 Xyrauchen texanus | reverse complement strand
TCTCTTGTCCATACTATGACATCCGTCAAGCTCCAAAAATCACATACGCCATAAAAGCAACAGAATAGCAGTCCATACAACTCAATAGGGCCGAGTAAAAACATCGATTTTCTGAATAATCGTGATCTTCATTTGAACGATCCTGATATTGATTCTTTAAATCACAAAATTGATCTTTTACTTTAACTTTTAGGTTTACATTAGTTTTGGTTGTGTCTGTTCAATAAACACCATTTGAACTTCACAGTTTGGGCCCTGTTGTTAATTATAATTAATATATTAAGTTAGAAGATTCCCTGAATTTCTTTAATATGCAAGCAAAATGGACTTTATAACTGAAATATACCCAAATGTATCAGCATCAAATCAAATGGCATCAGAATTAAATCCATAGGTAGTGAATCGGAATCAAACCTATTTCTCTTTGGAATCGAATCAAAAGTTTGAGAATCTAAATTGAATCAAATTGGGAATATTTATCAATACCCAGCCATACAACTCATGCGGTATATTACATAAGGTATAACATTATAAAGCCTAATTTATACAATGGAAGAAGCCAAACCTTTTCTCCTAAAAGAACTTAAGCACCCTAGGTGAACGAAACCTAGATTAATGATTATATTATTCAGTGTGTTGTTTGTTTTAAAATTAGTTAGTTGACGGTGACGTCCCAGAGGGTTATCAACTCTCCGGCAGACAACAAATCAGTAGGTCAAGAATTTCAGGGATGTGCGCAAACAGAAATTTCATGAAAAATCACCTTATCTGAACAAAAAAAGTCAGATTTTTTTTTTAGGCGAACTAAACGAATCATGCGTTTAAACTACAAGCGCCGTTGTTTTAAAATTCGTTTGTTGAGAAAAAGAAAAAAAAATCATCACATCCAAACCACACCCACGATTTTACTCAATTATCAAAGCTCTTTGACTAACCGAGTTCCCCTAGGTTAGCCTGTGTGTGTGTGAACGAACACCTTAACAGAACAAAAATGTAAGTGCACTTCGCTATAATTTAGGCGAACTAAATGAAAGTGTAAATCAGCATTTTGTTTTCTGAATCCATATGATAGCTTCGTGTGAAGACAAAAATGTTAATTGTGATTCACTAAAAATTCGCACCCTAGGCGAAGGGAGCTTACGTTTATACTAATGCCGAGTTTACACTACACAATGTTAAGCCCAATTTTCGATCGTGGTCAGTTTTGTGGAGATCGGCGACAAAGCCTGAAATCGTAGGCAAATTGGAGCTTGCACCGATGAGTGATGATCGCAATGAATGAATTCTCAAAAACGCGATCTGAGAGAATCGCCGATGCGTTACCGATATCAGCGAGATATCTAGAATGTTAAATATCTGGACCTGTCTGCGATTCCAAATCGTGCAAAGTGAAATTGACTGAATACAACAGCAGCTTTGACCTACAGCCAATGAGAGAGCAAGAAACGGGGCACGGGAAGTTTCAATGGGAGGAGTCCCGATGTACCTGCAACAGAACATCAACTAGCAAGTCTGCGGTATCAAGAGAGTCTCATTGGACCGAAGAAATGGAGGAAAATTAGTGGAACATTGGCAGGAGCACCAGTACATGTTTGATGTTTCCTCTGAACTGTACCACAACCGGGTGGAGAAAGAGAAGAGTTGGAGAGAAATTGCAAATTCTCTTGGACAGTCAGGTTTTTCATATTGTAACTAATAAAATATATGATACCTTTAGTGATTTAACATGAAATACATAACATATGATCATGCATTTGTTTCGTATCTCGTATCACTTCTCGCGTGTACTCTGTTGTGAAACGTAATTTGGAGTCCAGGCAGAGTCGTCGGGGATTCATCAATAGTGAAATGTCTTGTAATGTGTTCACCCTTGTTGCTGACTCGTCACGTAATTTGAAAACGCAGTGACTTCCATGACAAGACAGACAGTTGTGTAATATGAACATACCACGATCCGACATCTTTGAAAGTCATGTAGTGTGTAGGAGGCGTAAGGGCTTCAATGTTTCAAAATTAGTTTGGTGAGGTTGACGTCATGGAACATTGTTGACTCTTGTCGGACGACATATCAGTAGGTATCACCAGCACTCTTCGACTAGTTATGTGTATGAACAAACACCAGCTGAACCAAAATATAAGTGCACTTCGTCATAGTTGTAGGCAAAATAGTCTTTTAGCCCAGTTAGTGTAAATTAGCCTTCAGTCTTCTGAATCCATATATAGCTTTGTGTGTGAAGACTGACATTTTTATTGTTATTCACTAAACATCGTAACAATAAAGCTCATGTCCAGATTTTAAAAATGGCATTATATTATATTATACAATTTATTTTATACTAATTTATACAATGGAAGAAGCCCAACCTTTTTTCTCTTGAACAAACTAAAGCACCCTAGATAAACGATGACAGTGCATTGTTTTAAAATGAGTTCATTGAGGGTTACGTCACAGAAGGTTATCAAGTCTCAGAGGGAAAACAAATCAGTCAAGAATAACAGAAATATCATGAAATGAACACCTTAGCTGAACAGAAATGCCAGTGCAATCCTGAATGAACTAAAGCGCCATAGACAAAAGAAGCCTACATTTATAGTACAGGCATCAACGTTTCAAAATTAGTTAGGTGAGGTTGGCGTCACAAAAGATTGTCGAATTTTTGCAGATGACATATTAGTAGGTAAGCCAATCAACAATGCTCTTCGACTAATCCAGATCTCCTAAATGAAGAGTTTTCAGTTTAAAGCTTTTTGGTTGCATTCAAAGATTTTAAAGTGTTTAAGCTTAACGTTACCCTTTCTAGTGATTTCAATAAGGAAAGATTTGAAGATTTTACCAAACCGTTTTGGGCAAATAAGCTTAAAAAAAGTTATTTGCATCCCTATCATGAATGAACAAAACATTAGTGAATTTCATATTTTTAGTGAACCAAACAAAACCTGTTCGCCCAGTAAGTATAAATTAGCCTTATGTTGTCTAAATCCATACAATACATGCAGCTTTTTGTAAAGACATACATTTAAATAATTATTCACCAAAAATACACTTAACTAATAAAAGTTGGCATCAAGATAAATAATTATGTGTCAATGTAATTGACCCCAAACCTGCATTGGTTCTCACGTATGTAGTGACTCAGTTTCTTTTTTACAATGCTATCGTTTGACTTCAGAAGACTTGGAATATGGTGCACGTATGGAGTCGTATGGACAACTTTAATAGAGCTTCTTTGGTGTTTATTTGTACTTTTTGGAACTTGACAGATGCCCAGATCACTATGAACTGTCATTGTAAGAGCTGGGTAAAAAAATTCTTCTAACAACTACTCATTTTGCGTACCACAGGAAAAGATACCAGCCTATAGTTTGGAACAACATGATGGTACAGAAATGTAAGGGTATCTTATTACCTGTTTAGAGACTTTGCACTCTTCCTCAACATACTTCTGTTCCGGTGGTTTGAACGTACGCAAACTGGCTCTCACCTTGAAAGAGATGCACAAAACCTATGATTTGTTTTAATTAGTGCCCCAGTTCTCAATGCATCAGCAATTATTGCATATTTGATGGAGTGAAAAAAAAAACACCATGGAAACAAAAGAGACAACATCCAGCGCTTCGGGCGCAATGCACACTTACGCCGTTGAAGATGACGTCTGCTTCGAGAAAGATGACCCCTTTTGTTGGCCCTGTCAGCTCCTTGTTTTTCAAGACGTACGCCTTCTGTTCACTGTTGCGGATCTGTGTGAAGAAGACGTGACAGCCTGCTGTCTGGCAAAGCCCCAACAGACCCCCCCGCTCGGCTGACCCCTGATCTCCCAGCAGCTGCATCAAACAGCCAGCCGCACATTCCCCACCACCCCTCCCCTCCTTCCAGCACTTCCAACTCTGACAAGTACCTGCTCATTACCAGCATCCCTCTGTCACCGAGACACTACACAGCCACCGGGAGGCACAGCTGTGCGTGCTTTAAAAGAATCGCCACAATCAATCTTGGCATTCGGCAGGTCTATTTACTTCTATAAAAGCGTTAAAACCATGTGGGTCTGAGAATTTGGAGGAACTCAATGGGGTAAAATTAAGAGCTTACGTTTAATAAAGGGATGGCCACTTTACCCAGGAAATCAGCACTGCGGTCTCGATCCTCGTCATACACGGTGACTTCCAGCACAGAGTGAATGTCTTTCACATTGCTGTAAAGTGAATAAGAGTTTTCACCATAATCCCAAGGGAAACTGAATGTTTAGCAGAAAAATATGTAGGTGGGACTTTTTTTTTTAATCGATCAGGATTAGATTGCATTGTGAAATGGTAGGCTATGATGTTATTAGTGGTGCTTAAAGCGTTATACTTCTGCACCGTTTGTGATACGGACATGTTTTACACCACAAATACACTGGAAAACTACATCTTTTTAATGTAGAAAATGTAAAAATCTAATTGTAACACTTTCTTTGAAGCCCATATTTATAATGCATTGCAAAGGCATTATAAATGCTTTATACTGCATTTATAATGTCTCATAATACACCTTATAATAAGTTATAACATCTCATCAATACTTATAACTACAGTTATTATATATTATAAGACTTCCCTTTAGATTATAATGCATTATAACAAAAGCAACATCTAATTTTAACGCAAAATAAGCTAATAAATGTAATTGTATAAGTGCTGTATAGTGTAAACAGTCAAAAGTCTTTATGACGTGATCATATTATAAGTGGTCTTTGCTTGCTTTAATTAAAGTTACAAAAGCAATATCTTCTTATAAACAGCCATAGCATAAAGTTGTAACATACAATACATTACAAGTCAAACTTACAGTATATAATGGAAGTTATTTATAAAATAAGTCTCCAAATAAGATGTACAAACATTAAATTCTATTGAATAGAGTACAGTGTAGAATCATATATCGTAGTTTGATATATAATTTTTTTATTTTTAGTCTTGGGTGTGTTTAAATATGTAATGTTGATCACACATATAGAGTTTCTGATATATTTGAACCTTGTAGCTTTACAAGTGTTTTTCGTAATATCTTAAAATTAATATTGAATGTGTGTTATTTTGTATGTTGTACATGTGTACTGTATATAACTTCCAGCTTGACTTGTAATGTCTTTTACCCACTTAAAACATTCTTACGGATGTTTTTAAGACATTGCTTTTGTCACTACTTAAAGCATACCTATTATACTTTATATATTACAAATATATATAATACATTATAACTTCTGCAGTTAAAATTAAATGTAGCTTGTGTTATAATGCATTATCCCCAAGGTATAACTATGTATAGGTAAGTATTATAATTGTGGTTACAATTATTTATAACATATAATAAGGTGTATTATGAGACATTACTAATACATTATAAATATGGGCTTAATAGAAAGTGTTACCAATATGGTTTGTTTGTATTTTTGCCACCAATGCAGCCTGTGGTCATTTCATAGGTAGAGCAAGTTATGAAAACTATCGTGTTTTATTTTTCTTTAGATTAACATGCACTAATGAATCATGCACAAAAATATTATTAAGAAAGGAAATTAGGTCAATTTTGATTTCATGTTGCCTTTAATATAATGAATTGCACAATCAAGCCAAACTGTAACTTGAGTTTAGGTTTTGTGAACTCAATCCACTCAGCTTGAGCTCTTGTTTGAGTCCTTGTGTCAGAACAGTCAGTGGTGAATATTCTAATTTATCATCTATTGGCAGCAACAGTGGATGTGTATAGTATAGTTAGAGTAACTCACAAGGTGAAGACTTTATTCCACTCTGGGTTCAGTGTTTTGTAGACTGTGTGTGTCTGCAGCCGATCGTTACAGAGCTCCGCTACACAGAATGGGTCACTCTTTCCTGAAACAAAACATAATATAGAAGTCATTTAAATAAAATACCTAAAATAGGTTTTAAATACATTTAAAATAACTTGTAAGTCTATAGTTACAAAGCTTAACATTTTGGTGGTTTGTATGCTACAAGTATAACATAGGGTACAACAGTTACTAAAGACAAACCTAAAGGAAAATGTTACTTTTTATTGAATATTGATGGAGCAACAGGATTTGTGTGAAGAAATAATAATAATAATAATAATAACGGAAGGTGGTTTTGATTAAAATTAATTAAAAGGCCATCTATACTTGTGGTAAAAAGCCCCCAGAGGGATTCTAGTGATATCATGTAAATAAAAGGGACAATAGTTATAGGGCCAAATTTGTCAACTTAGTCAAAATTTATTTTGATTGGATCAGTCAACGTGAGCCCACTTTGAACAATTAAAGAAAATCTATTCGCCCCACTTAATAAAAACAATGTGTTTTATAAGCACATTTTTACTCGATACTATCCTTTCACTTATTGCACAGCTTTAAAAAACTTTTGATTTAATCACCTTGAACAAAACGTAATCACAAATAAGTATTTTGTATCAAAATAAATGTGATAATTTCAGGGATTCTCATTAGCTACATAAATCTGCAACATTTTCAAAATGATAAAATAAAACATCAAATTACCTCAAAATTAAACTTTAGACGTTACAATGATCTTAAGGATCAGGAATGTAATGTGAATGTTGTTAGTGCAGACTATTGCATCCAGGAATTACTACCTGTTTTGTATTATTATTATTATTATTATTATTATTATTATTATTATTATTATTATTATTGCTATGGGCCTTTAATTGATATGACTGAGATCTGCAACCTGACCTGCTACCTGCTTTTAAATATCAATAAGTATATACTAATAAGACTGTAGTACTCTCAGCTCCGTTTAACACATTATACCATGTTTAAATCCATCCCACATAAGTCTGCAAATTTTCCCCACATTTTGTGTAGAAAATATGAAAAAATTTGGTGTGATTTAATAATGTTGGGGGTGGAAAATGTGTATAAGCGATAAAGATCAGATTGAAAAATTGGAGTAGCGCTTGAAGGCTCTTCATTAAATATTTTTTGGTAACACTTTACAATAAGGTTGTCACAGTTCCGGCATTTGCGCCGGCTCATACTGTTGTTTGTTTTTCTCTCTCCCTTGTGTCTCACAGGTGAAGCTGGCACATGTGATCAGCGCTTCTATGGGAGGTGCTGATCACGGCAGTGATTTACTCGCCCGTTCCACCTGCTTGTCTCTGATTGCACCCTCTACTTATTCCTTGTGTTTCCCCTCTTGCTTTGCCAGTTTATTGTTCGATGTCAAGTGTTACCATGCTCTCTCGTTTAGTTGGATCTTGCTCGTGTGTCTGTTGGTTGAACCTACGGAGGAGGATTCCTCGGTCTCTGCCCGTGTCTCGAGGGAGAATCTCATCTGGGCTTTGCTACACACCACACCAGCTTCAACGGACTCTCTTCGGATTGCTCCTGACTTCCATAATGCAAACACTCATCATACTAACACACTCTTTCCTTAGCCTATTGAGCGGCTTATGTTTGACTTTTTTGAGGGACTGTCATTAATAAATTCATTGAACTATTTCCCTCTGTGTTTGGGTCCCTTTGACTCCCCTCACCCTCTGACAGAATAAACTGGCCAGCATGGACTCAGCGGAGGATACTACTCTTTGCTCCAGAAATGATGGCTTCACCGCTTGCAGAACTCACCCCGATGGTCCAGCAGCTCTGCCCTCCTCTCGATCCCAGTCCTGTGCAGGAAACACCCCCATCTCCTTCAGCAGCTTCTCGCACCCCATGACGACCAGAGGTGTGCATCCTACCTCCAGCTCCGTTCTCAGGTGAGGGATTTGTTAGAGCTTTTCCCTTACAATGCTCAGTTCTTCTCCTTGCAGCCCTCCACTTTTTCATCAGACATGATGAAGATTGCATGTGTAATCACACTCCTCTCGGGGAGGGCGGAAGAATGGGGCATGACAGTGTGGGATAACCGACATCCGTGCTGCTCCACCTACAAAGATTTCTCCTCTGAACTATGCTGTCTCCCTTGTCCAGTCTTGTGTTTCGTTGCAGGATGAGCCGGTGCATTTTTCTGGAGTACCATTGGCGTAGCATGACTTGAGGGCAATGTTAAGCCAGTCCCGCGCCATGACCCTCCATCCTCATCGCCCGTATGACTGTGCAATTGAATTGCTTCCTGGGACCTCTCCTCCTCGTGGATGGCTGTATTTACTCGGCTCCCGAGAGGGAGGCCATGAAAAGTTATATAATATATTCTTTAGCAGCCGGTCTCATCCGCACTTCCTCATCATCCACAGGGGCGGGGTTCTTCTTTGCGGAGAAGAAGGATGGCTCGCTTAGACCCTGAATAGATTATCGAGGGCTGAATGACATCATGGTGAAGAACCGTTATTTTGCCGTTGATGTCCTCAGCCTTGCAGGGAGCATCCGTCTTCACAAAGTTGGAGACACATGCAACGCTTATCACCTGGTCTGTATCAGGAAGGGGAATGAGTGGAAGATGGCATTTAACACCAGCTTTGAATATTTGGTCATTTCAGATTGGTCAACGTCCCCAGCGTCTTTCAGTGGCTTGTGAATGACATGCTTAGAGACATGGTCAATTGTTTTGTTTTTGTTTATCTTGACAATATTCTGATCTTCTCCCAGAATATGCAAGACCATGTGCACATAAGGCAGGTGCTTCAGAGGCTGTTGGAGAATCGGCTGTTTGTCAAGGTGGAGAAGTGCGCTTTTCATGAACAGTCGCTTCCGTTCTTGGGGTTCATCGTTTCGTCTGAGGGAGTGCGTATGGACCCAGCCAAGGTGAAAGCCATCTCAAGGTGAAAGCCATCTCAGGAGTGAAAGTTTCGTTAAGGTTGAGTATGACCATAACTCGTTGCCATCGTCTACGGGTTGTCACCCTTCCAGTGTAGCCTTGGCTACCAGCCCCCTCTGTTTCCCACCCAAGAGCCCGATGCTCAGGTCCCATCCATTCACGCATTTTTACAGAGGTGCCAACGCTCCTGGAAAGCCGCCAGAGAAGCCCTCTTACGGACTGGCGCTCGTGTTAAGAGGTCCGCAGACAGACACCCGTCTAAGCCTTCTACTTAAGTGTGCGGGCAGAAGGTTTGGACATCCCACTCTGTCTCCCATAACATAAACTGTGTCCCAAGTTTATCAGTCTGTTTCCCATCGCCAATGTCATTAGTCCGGTGGTGGTCCACCTCAAATTACCTCCGTCACATTCATCCCGTCTTCCATGTTTGCAAAGTTAAACACATATTGCGTTCTAATTTGCACTCTGTCCCGCCAGGGGGGTACTGTCACAGTTCATACTGTTGTTTGTTTTTCTCTCTCCCTCGTGTCTCACAGGTGGAGCCGGCATGCATGATCAGCCATTCCATGGGAACGCTAATTGTTCCAGGGGAGATTCTCATCACGGCAATGATTTGCTCGCCCGTTCCACCTGCTTCTCTCTGATTGCACTCCCTACGTATTCTTTGTGTTTCCTCTCTTTAATTGACACTTTTTTTCACTCTCAAGTGTTACAGTGCTCTCGTTTTGTTGGATCTTGCTCATGTATCTGTTGGTTGCCTGTCTCAAGAGGTGTGGTTACCTTCCCATTTGCCGTCACATTCGCCTGTACTGTTGCCCAATTCCTGTGGAGGAGGATTCCTCGGTCTCTGCCCGCGTCTCGAGGGAGAATCTCGTAAAGTGTTGTAAAGTGTTACTGATATTTATTTTCCTCTACAGCCATCAGTCTTTAATCTATTGAAGTACTGGTTAGTCTTTTTTAGAGAAAGCAAATCAGAGAAAAACTGTGTGTAAAAGCTTTTTAAAAGGCTTTCCACCATGGTGTGCTAATAGAAGAAGTGTGAAATCAGAAGCCATGAGGTGGGCCGCTCTTGAAAGGACCGCAAACATCAAAAACTAGATGCTTTTATAAGAGTGAAGCAGTGAAAGTAAGACTTTCTCTTTCATATGCTCAACTTTCAATCAAACTTCCCTAAAAAGACAGATGTTGATATCAATGCGAAAACCGCTTTGGAAAAGTGGGATTGAACATATAAGGGCTCTTTCATAGCACTGAATAAACTGAACTGTACTAAAAGATTACTATAGGCCCAATTATATTTTTGATGTTTGAGGGTCTCATAAAAGTCCATATTCTACACTTTTAGCATTTAATTAGGAATTATGGTTCTCATGCACCACGAATTAGCCATGCTGTTACTATAGTAAAACAGTAACCATGTTTTTGTTGTTGTTGTTTTTTATATGGCAATTTTTGTTTTGTTTTTTCTGTATTACATTTTCTGTATCACAAATATCATGGTTAAAATATGGTTACTGTAGTAAAACTATTGTTCATTTTGTGGTTATTGTTTTACTGCAAATACTATAATTGAACTATGATTACTGTCCAAAAACCAAACTACCCCTGTAAAAATCATTACAATCCATCTTTTTATATTGTATATTATAATTTTGTGAAGCATAAATTGACTATTAATCATATCGCTTTTAGTTTTTAATGTATTTATATATTTCTATTGTAAAAACATACAGTAGATTTTTAAAGGGATAGTTCACCCCAAAATTAAAGTTCTCTCATTATTTACTCACCCTCATGCCATCCCAGATGTTTTTTTCTTCTACCGAACACAATCAAAGATTATTAGAAAAATATTACAGCTCTGTTGGTCCATACAATGTAAATCAACAGGGTCCAAAACTTTGAAGCTCAAAAAAGCATATAAAGGCAGCATAAAAGTAATCCATAAGACTCCAGTGGTTTAATCCATGTCTTCGGAAGCAATATAATAGGTGTGGGTGAGAAACAGATCAATATTAAGTTATTTGTTACTATTAATCCCAACTTTCTCTTTCACGTTCTTCTTTTGTTTTTAGCGATTCTGATTATTTTTTTTGTGCATATCGCCACCTACTGGGCAGGAAGGACAATTTATGAAATATTTTTCTAAATATATGAATTTGTGTTCAGCAAAAGAAAGATATTCACGCACATCCGGGATGGCAAAGGGGTGAGTAAAGAATTGACATTTTTGGGTGAACTATCCCTGTATTATAAGTTACTTAGAGGTTATCTGCAAAAATGGTTATCGGCCATAATTTCCATATCGATGCATCCCTATTTTTTACCTGTGACATCTGCTGCCATCAGACCCTCTGCCCTCAAGATTTTCACCTGCAAGATTCCAACATCCTTCAGGTTAAAGAATGACCTCAGAGGACTCTGGGGACACACACACACACACACACACACACACACACACACACACACACACACACACACACACACACACATTAGAAAGCTAGAGCATCTAACCTTCCTCCATAATGCATCCATATTTGTGACGGCTCTATCTGAGCCCTAACTATCTCTAATCCCCCATCAGAGTGTGTGAGCAGTTTAATGTCCACGTCAAAGCTGTTTTACTGTGGATATTGGGACAAAACTATTGAGATGCCACGCCAGATTTCGTGGTGGCTCTCACAAATACATCTTCATTATGCAGCTGTTATTAAAGTAGGTCAGTGTGTATTGGTGGTGGCTTTCTGTAAGCGGTTCACTGACCGGCCCTCCGGGGGACAGTGACAGGACAAAGGCAAACAGTGAATAGAGTGGAGAAACAGCTTTGAGCAAAGGGAGATGTCTCTCTCTCTCTCTCTCTCTCTCTCTCTCTTGCTCTCTCTGTCTTTGTTCAAAGTGAGTTACTCACAGCTTCAGATCCCACTGTTATTCAATTGTAAGAGAGAACCTGTTAATGCTGTATTGGACTTGGTTAGTTATCATCTGACGCCCCCTTTTTGTTATAAAGGTGTACTGCAGGAAAGCAGTCAATCAGTTTATTCAATCTGAAGCACTGCCTCATCATAAAATAGAATGAGCGGATATAATTTTTCTCATTTGGTGTTCCACAGAATAAAGTCATACGAGTTTGGAACAACATGAGAATGAGTAAATTATTTTTGGATGAATTATCCCTTATTAACAGGATTATTATCATATTTATACTTATTAGAGGGTTTTCAAACTGGGGTCCATAGTGTTTCTAAAAGACTAAAAATAATGTTTAATTTAATTGTTAATGTTTTATTTTTTTTTAGGTTTAACATACACCTAAACTAATAGTGGGTAGAAAAAAGAAAAGCTGTTAACTTGATAGAGCACTTGCAGGGTAATAAATAATGGAGGTTTTGGGGCACAAATGCCACTGAAAGTGACAAAAATGCAATGACTTTAATGATTGGATTTTTTATTTTTTTTTATGTCCCTAAAAATAAGATCCAGGGGGCAAGTATTGAAGTAAAAAAGTGAATTCCTGACCATGATACAATGTAAATATTTTCCCAATAATATTATTTTAATGCTTTCTTTTGGCTTTAGTGCAATAACAAGATAAAAGCTAATTATTTAATATTGCGAACAATATTGTCTTTGTTATATTACATTTACCACATAACATTTACTACATGTATTTTTCTTCATACATGAAAATATATAGCTGCCTTTAAATTTTGGGTAGGGGGTCTTTGGCACTAAAGTAATAGTTCACTCAAAAATTTAAATGATCTCATCATTTACTCACCCTCATGGTATCCCAGATGTGTATGACTTTCATTCTTATGCAGAACACATACAACGTTTTTTTAGAAGAATATCTCAGCTCTGTAGGTCCTCAAAATGCAAGTAAATGGTGACCAGAACTTTGAAGCTCCAAAAAGCACAAAGGCAGCATAAAAGTAATCCATATGACTCCAGTGGTTTAATCCATGTGTTCTGAAGTGATCCAATTAATTTTGGGTGAGAACAGACCCAAATATAACTTGTTTTTTACTGTACATCTTGCCATTGCAGTCTCTAGACACTATCATGATTTCAAGCTCGATTACACTTCCTAGTGCTTGATGCATGTGCAGAGCCCTAGATGGCACTAGGAAGTGTAATCAAGCTTGAAATCATGATCGCCGAAGAGATCAAGATTTATTGTGGAAAAAATATATATTTTGGTTTATTCTCACCCAAAAACCGATTGGATCGCTCCAGAAAACATGGATCATAACACTGGGGTCATATAGATTACTTTTATGATGCCTTTATGTGCTTTTTGAAGCTTCAAATATTTAGCAACCATTCACCCACATTATATGGCACTACAGAGCAGAAATGCTCTCCTAAAAATCTTTGTTTGTGTCCTGCAGAAGAAAGAAATGAGAGTGAGTAAATTATGAGAGAATTTTAATTTTTGGGAGAACTATACCTTTAAAAAGATACCACTGTATTTGAAATGTCTTTAAGACCAAAAACAATTAACTCTTGAGATCTGAGTGGCACTCGATAGAGGATTAGGCTTTCTGAGCTGTCAAGCGCCCCCCTTCGAGGAAGACATTTATATCTCTCAAAGGAAACAGTTATTTGCTAGAAACATTTATTCCCAAAGTCAAAGAACTTGATATGGCCATCTGGAGCTTTTTACTAAGATTTAAACTGTTTGGCAGGAACATAGTTGCTTAATTCACATGCTCAAACTTACATATCTCTTAAGGATCTGTCGTCGTTCATGTGGGACGTCCAGAATGTTGACTGACATGTCGGAGATGGAGACAGCAACTGTGGCTGTGAGAGTGACCAGCAGTACTATTGTACCTTTATCCTCTTCCAGCTCCAGTTCCACTTTATGGGTCTTCTCTTTACTCAACTGTGACAGGTCCAATTTACACCTAAAACACCCCAAAATCAACAAACCTGTAGCTCAACGGGTTTGATATCATGCACTATAAGTCACTTTGCATAATGCATAAATGTAAATGTACACAGTGAGATACCAATCACAAAAATTAGCATTTGAAATCAGGGTGAATCAGATCTGAGTTTGAACTCACTGGCCAATGAAGTCATCTCTCCTGCCCATGTCTCTGTCCCACACGGAGATCTCCAGAACTCCACCCTCCTCATCGAACAGATGCAGGTCAAACTGCTCCCTCCACTGAGGGTTCAGGGTTTTGGCAATTGTCTGTTCAAACAGGAGAAAAGCATTCAGAACAGTATTATTGTAGACTTTTCTTGTAGACTATACAGTAGTAACCATGTTTAATTTTTACTCTTGATTTTTACTACAAAATACCATGGTGATACTATGTTTAATGTAGTAAAACCATGGTTCATTTTTGGACTCTGCAGTGATGCCATTATATTGTATTATTTACTGTAGTATTTAATTAGGGGTGTAAATGGGGGCCTGGGTAGCTCAGCGACTAAAGACGCTGACTACCAGCCTGGAGTCGTGAGGTCGAATCCAGGTTGTGCTGAGTGACTCCAGCCATGTCTCCTAAGCAACCAAATTAGCCCGGTTGTTGGGGAGGTTTGGGTCACATGGGGTAACCTCCTAGTGGTCGCTATAATGTTGTTCTCGCTCTCGGTGTGGTGCGTGGCGAGTTGTGCGTAGATGCCGCGGAGAACAGTGTGAGCCTCTCTGTCTCCGCGGTAACACACTCAACAAGCCACATGATAAGATGCGCGGATTGACAGTCTTAGACATGGAGGCAACGAGACTCGTCCTCCGCCACCCGGATTGAGACAGGGCTGGACTGGGAAGATAATCGCCCCGGGATTTTACATGGCAACTGGCCATGTAAATGAGGCAGGGGGTTCGCTGTCCCTTTCTGCATATCGTGGCGTCGTTTTGTTGTCACGGTGGCTCATTTTAGCTTATCGCAGCCCCTAGTACGCCTCTCGAGGCCAGGGGATTGAGGTTTACATACTGCACCGCTACCTACCAGCTGGTTCCCATTACATTCACTCTCCTAGACCTCACTCCCATCCGGTCACGGCACCACTGTAACCGGTCCTAATTGAGCCGCTCCGAACGGGACTTGAACCGGCATCTCCGGCATGGGAGGCGGGCACGCTAACGAGGAGGCTAAAAGCTACAACCTCTATCGTCAGTTTCTAGTGTGCCTCTAGAGACCGGGGAGTGAGGTTTACATACTGCACAGCTACCTACCAGCTGGCTCCCTTTTCAGTTACATAGAAAAATAACTGCCCAAGAGCACTCTAAAAATGCCGCAGAGATGTCTGACTTACCTTGAAAAAGAGACTTTGTTGAAAGGATCCGAAAATACGTTTGGACTGTTCTAATACATTTGTTTTTGTTTACATTCTTGAAATGGTCTATTTACAATTATTGCAAATAGTCTGTTCCAATTTTTTTTACTTCAGAATAACTGATGAATTGTGCATAATAAGACCAGGGACATTTATTGCATAGGGTCAGTTTTTATTTTCATGGATCTTTAACTGGTCGTGTTGTCACTTCTGTCATTCACACCTTGCTCTTGTACTTCTGATGGCCCAGTTTGAATTTGACGTAAGGGTCACTGAGGCCATTCTGGTCCATAGGGATGAGGTCACGACCCTCGATGAGGTGGATGCTCACGATTCCCCTCCACAGCTGAGACTTCTTGTACAGGTCAGAAAGTCGCAGATTCTGCTGTTGCTGTCACACACACACACACACACACACACACACACACACACACACACACATCACAGAATATTAAAGGGATAGTTCATACAAAAATGAAAGTTGTCACCCTTTACTCACCCTTATGTAGCTTGATGGTTTTCCTTTTCAATAGAACACAAAAGGAGATATAAATTAACCCCAAAAAGTATTTGGACAATTTCCAGTGGTTCCCAACCCTGTTCCTGGAGGCCCCCAACACTGCACATTTTGTATATTTTCCTTATCTGACACACTCAATTCAGGTCCTGGAGTCTCTGCTAATGAGCTAATGAGTTGAATCAGGTGTGTTTGATTAGGGAGATATCCACATTTTTGAGCCTTCAGGAACAGGGTTGGGAACAACTGTTATATACAGTGGTATATAAATAAAAGTGCACCAAAAGCGGGTGAAATGGTGTCGTAATTACCATCAGAGGTTTTTAAGGTGAATATTAGATGGAGGTTTTAAAGGTGCTGTGAGCAATTTCAGCTGTTCTACTGAGCCATTGGAAAAACCCAAACTCCAAAGATACAAAAATTTGCTTTTAGACCAGAAATGGTTGTTAAAAATAACAGTAGTAATATAGTGCCCTCAACTGACAACTGTTATAAACAACATGGCATAAAAATGCATTAAGCCTCAATTTGCTGCAACTACAATACTATGAGAATGCGCAAAATGATTGACAGGCAGAAAGCGTCATTGTCCGTGGATTGCAGACACATTTTTGTTTGCTATTTGCGGAGTTGTCACAGAGACCAGTGAGATATCTCATTGGATTTATTTCATTCATACCTTTCAGAGAGTCAGACAATGTTTTGCATACCTTTCCATGAACAAATTGCTTACAGCACCTTTAATAAGTCAAATGTACCCCCTAACCTTAAACTTGAACCTATACCTAACCAGCAGTGTTCTAAAAGCAAATTCGATATTAAAAGCACATTTACTGAAGCAGCCACATCATTTCGTGTCACTTCTATGACACTTTCGCTTCACTTTCACTTTCATTTCTGGCTGGACTCGAAGCTCAGTCTCTGAGTCTAAAGTCCAACACTCTATTAGTTGAGCTACCGCGGAAGTTAATTACATTGGAATAAGTGTGTAACTGTAGGTGAGTCTGAAATAAAAGCATTCAAATGTATTGTTTTTCAAATGATGCATTAGAGTAAAAGTGTTTTGTTATAATAACATAACAGGGTGTTAAGGTATAGCCATAGTACCCTAGATTTGTGTGAAAGTGAACAAAACACCATTTAGTGTTAATTTCAGCAGGAAACTGCAGCAAAATGTTGAAAGTGGCACGTAAAACTCTGTTAGGAAAAATGTTGTTATAGTAATGTTCATTCTATGAAACTAGGTTGATATTTTGTTATATAATGCAATACAATTCATACAAAGTGAAGCTTAAGTGTCCAAGTGTCTTTTTGGGGACACTGCATATCATCTGTCAAGACCTACAAATGATGTAAACTCTCATTCATGCATGTTCAAATCTCCCTTTGTGTTCCGCAGAGAAAAACTAATTCAAGCAACATGAGGAGTGCATATTGACAACATTTTCCTTTGGGTGGACTATTAATTTCAATACAATACAAGTTCAATACAAGTTAAGTTCAATCGACAGCATTTGTGGCACAATGTTGATTACCACCAAAATTAATTTCGACTCATTCCTAATTTTCTTTAAAAAAAACTCAAATATCATCTGGGATTCAATGAGGCACATACAATAGATGTGAATGGGGCCAATCCATACATTTTAAAATACTCACTGATTCAAAAGTATTGCCACAAAATGTAAACAATATTTATTTTAATACGATTTTAGTGATACAATTGTTTGCTATTTTTTTCTGTGTATAGTTACAGTACTGTGCAAAATCTTAGGCACATAAGATGTTTCACAAAAGAATTTGTGTTAAGATGGTTATTTATACCTTCAGCTTTAGTGTGTCAATAGGAAATAGAAGAACATGGAGCCATGCAACAGATGTCATGGCTCCCACAAACCAACCCCCACCCCACTGAACATGGAGTCAGTCTGAGATTACATAAGGGGACTAAATCAATTGAGACAGCCGAAATAGATAGAAGAACTGTGGTGAATTCTCCAAGAAGCTTGGAACATCCTATCTGCCAACAACCAAGAAAACTGTATCCAGGTGTATCTAGAAGAATCTGTGCTGTTTTAAAACAAAGGTGGCCTCACCGAATATTGATTTAGCTTTTTTATGTTTACTGGACTTTGTATGATATTAAGTGATAAATAAAAACTATTTATTTTAGAATTTTTTTAAGACATCCTCACTATGCATATTTTTTTCACAAATGCCTAAAACATTTGCACAGAACTGTAAATCCAATTTTACAATTTTGTTGCTATGATGACATAATGCAGTTAACCCTAAATAGACCATAAAAACGATGATTTAAACAACTTTACTGCTCAAATAATACACAAGTTTTAACAATAGAAATAATGAAAATGCTTTAATAAAATGATAAGCTTCACATTTCTGCCTTCAAACCCTTTCAAAAATGTTCCCCATTCACTTCCATTGTAAGTGCTTCAATAACAGAAAAGGAGAAACAAGTCAAAATGTATTTTTGTGGTAATCAAAGAAATGCTGTTGATTGAGCTTAACTTGTTTTGATCCCTGAATATTCCTTTGCACTAACAATGACTTGATTCACAATAAATGAATCTAAAAACACTCCACAATAGGGAAAATGACTCAAAGCGTTTGGAAGTGTATCATGAATGATTGGGTCACCAAAGAGTGAAATGCAAATATCTACAAAAAGATCACCCTGTGATCCCATGACTGCAGTTTCTAATGGAGCCGTGGTGATAAAACTTCATCCTCAAACCAGACAGCTGCAATTAGATATTTAGGACCGTATTCAGCATGCGTTTTTAAAAGTATTAAGGAAATCTATGCCATTAAGAACACTAGAACACAAGCATCCTCGTTGTGTTGTGGTGCACATTTATAAATCAAACAGCAGCTAGTAGCAGAATATGGGGGCACATGGGGTAGCACAAACTGAGCAATGGTGAATGGCTTTTGAGCAACTAATAGAGCCACTATTCACGCAGTACAATTTCTTTTTTACCTTACTGCCTCGCTTCCAGGTTCTCCTCAGTAGCATAGTCTAGAAACAACATAGAGCAGGTCAGATGCATTACTGTATAAAGAATCACCCAGAGAACCAGGATGGATGTGGACACACTTACTATATATTTACGCCACAACTACAGTTCCTTGCCTGGGAGTTAGTGCTGTAAATTGATTTAAACGTTTAATCAAAAAAGTACATGACATGCCAATTAATTAATCAATTGGAAATAATCGCAATTAATTGCACATCAATACTTACTGAGAAGGGCACCAAATAAAGGTAATTTAGAATATAACAATTCAAATATTATAAATATAATCTATAGCAAATATTATAATTCAGATAATTCAAGAGGTGCGTCCCAAATCGCACACTTCTCCACTATTCTACCCCATTTTGTAGTGCAAGTAGTGCGAGTAAAAGGTTTACACTGAAAATGCAACTAAAAGAAGTTTACTAAAAGTACCCGGATGATGTACTACTTCAACTGAAATACCGTCTGTCTCTGAAGGCTGTGCTGCCTGTAGCTCTCGTTGGCTTGACAAGGTGTGTTGCCTGTACAGCTAGCGTGCTGACTGCCCCCTACTGCTACATCAAGTTGGTACATCAAGCTTGAATTTATCCAGTGGTAGGTACATTTCTTATTTCTGAATTTACACACAGGCTGTGGGCATGATTAATTGAGTAAAACATTTTTAAAGCATTATTTTATACACAATTACTCGCACTAAATCAGGGGTGGGGAACGTCAGGCCTCAGGGCCATATAAGGCCTGCATACTCTGCTATGGGAGTTTTCTGAATGGATGGAAAACCTGGATGACCTACTACATTTGTAGGTTGTAAAAATTATGACTGCATTTTTCTACCTATTACATTTGTGAATATGTGCAGTATACAACCAGAGCACATTGCGTTCAGTATTTTATTCCACAATGAAGTGATCTTCCAATGTGACGAATGTACCACCAAGTGAAATCAAACGTACTTATTTTATTTTTATTTTTGTAAATGTTTCTCCTTCATGACTTATAATTTGATGATTTTGATGATGAGCTTGACAGCTTGTACGCAGTACAGTACTATACAGTAGTAATTGTGCAATAAGCAGTGTGGGGTAAATTACTAAAAAAGTAATCCACTACAAATTACTAACTACTTCTCATTTAATTCTTAAATTATAATCAGATTACTTTACTGATTACTTTCTAAAACACTTGTTTTCCGCTTAACAAATTCAAAATAATGAATAATGACACTTTAGCTGTCACAGAAACGCTAACAGACATGCATATGATTTCCTGTTTGAATTGTTTTACACACAAATATTTTTTTTTATATATTTGTAACCCAAGTAATGTACTTAAATGTAATTAATTTTATTGCAAGTAACTGTAATCTGATTACAATAATTAAAAATGTTATGTTACACTGCTTTTTGTGCCTAAAACGAATTAGATAACAGTAACTAATTTCTTTGTAATCCAATAACACCCAACAATGGCAGGAAGTAGTGTGCTACAGTAGTATCCCACACCGAACATAGTTATGGTGAAACTAGCTAACAATTTCAAAGCTATGCAGCTATCAAATTGGGCCAATGGAGTCAACCATATCTACACTATGGACAACACTATAAACGTTCACTACATAATCCTATAACATAATCAGCCTATTTCATGACTCACTTTATCCACATAAGGCTTCCAGCGTTTAGTTTTAAGTTCTGTTTGGTTCTGTGGGAAAATACACACAGATTTAGCACAACAACAGTCTCTGTTGAAGCATTTACTGTTCTAAAATAGAATGACTGGATGTGGTTACCGAACAACTTCCTGAGAGCAAACATGCATAATTTGACCACAACTCAAGAGTGTAAACAGATTAGTGAGCATACTAGATGTCTCGAGAGATGAGTGCTCTCTGTGAAATATATTTAATGTGTGAAACATTTCACATGAATCTTCCTGGATATATGTTGAGAGTTTGCTGTCAGATTTCATCCTCAACATGTTTAAGAGATTATATACATAAGTAACATGTGACCTTTAAGACACATTAAACATCAGTTTTACCGCTTGTCTGAGGGCCTGTCTGTCTTCCAGACCTCTTGGGTACAGAGTGATCGACAGCTCAAGAGAGCCCAGGTCCTGATTAGGGCAGTGAGGGTCTTGAAGTTCCAACTGAACATCCAGAGGTCTACAGCAGAGACACACGTAGGTAAACATAAGATGATTTTACTGTTTTTTTATTATAGCATATCAGCTGTAACAAAACAAAAAAATGATTGGCTATCAGCCAAAATATCTTTATTGTGATCCAGAGCGTTATTTTTTTCTGTTAGCTTGTTAAATGTTTAAATAATGAAGACATGATGTAAATACCTCCGGTGCAACAGCGAATCAAGGTGCAGGTATGCTGAACCCATAAAGTCATCTTGAAGGCCAAAATCATAGTCAAACACCTGCAATATTATGCAGTTCTATCAGAGCGGAAACCTCATGCATTTTCAGAATCAGAATCAAAATCAGAATCAGCTTTATTGCCAATAATGCTTAAGCATACAAGGTATTTTTCTTGGTGACAGAAGTTTCCTGTGCACTAACCATACAGCAACAAGACAGAGATAATAATAATAATAATAAGGGCAGTTTTTAACTGTTCATGAGATGGATAGCCTGAGGGAAAAACGTTTCTTGTGTCTGACGGTTCTGTTGCTCTGAGCTCTGGAGCACTGGCCAGAAAGCAACAGTTCAAAAAGGTAAAGGGCTGGGTGAGTGGGCCCCAGAGTGATTTTTCCAGCCCTTTTCCTCACTCTGGAAGTGTACAGTTCTTGAAGGGATGGCAGCCAATAATCTGCTCAGCAGTCCAAACTGTCCTTTGTAGTCTGTACGATTTCATGGCTGAACCAAAAACCAGACAGTTACTGAAGTGCAGAGGACAGACTTAATGACTGTTGAGTAGAACTGGATTAGCAGTGCCTGAGATAGGTTGAGCTGTATCAACTGGTGAAGGAAGTACAACCTTTGCTTGGCCTTTTTCACAATGGAGTCAATGTGGGTATCCCACTTCAGTTCCTGTGAGATGGTAGTGCCCAGGAACCTGAATGACTCCACTGCTGCCACAGTGCTGTTTAGAACAGTGAGTGGGGTCAATGTTGGGATGTTCTTCCTTAAGTCCACAATCATCTCCACTGATTTGAGTGTGTCAACCTCCAGGTTGTCATGACTGCACCAGTGAGCCAGCCGTTCAACCTCCCTTCTGTATGCAGACTCATCGTCATCTTGGATGAGGCCGATGACAGTAGTGTCGTCTGCAAACTTCAGGAGCTTGACAGAGGGGTCCTTGTCGGTGTAGTCAGTTGTATACAGGGAGAAGAGTAGTGAGGAGAGCACACATCCCTGGGGGGCACCAGTGCTGATCGTACATGTCCTGGAAGTGAATTTCCCCAGTCTCACTAGCTGCTGCTTGTCTGTCCGAAACCCGGTGATCCACTGACAGATGTGGGAACAGAGAGCTGGGTTAATTTAATCCATAGGAGAGCTGGGATGACTGTGTTGAAAGCCTAACTGAAGTCCACAAAAAGGATCCTTGCATATGTCCCTGGTCTATCCATATGTTGCAGGATATGATGCAATCCTATGTTGACTGCATCATCCACAGATCTGTTTGCTCTGTAAGAAAATTGAAAGGGATCCAGAAAGGGTCCAGTGATGTCCTTCAGGTGGGCCAACACCAGTCTCTCAAATGACCTCATGACCACAGACATCAGAGCGATGGTCTGTAGTCATTATGTCCTTTGATCTTGGGTTTCTTTGGTACAGGGATGATAGTGGAAAATTTGAAGTAGCAGGAAATTTCACACTGCTCCAGTGATCTGTTGAAGATCTGTGTGAAGAGATCAGCGGGTCAACTGGTCAGCACAGGATTTTAGACAAGTGGGTGAAACACCATCTGGGCCCTGTGCTTTCCTTGTCTTTTGTTTCTGGAAGACACGGCACCCATCCTCTTCACAGATCTTAAGTGCTCGTTGAGTAGGTGGGGGGGGGTGTTCAGGAGGAATTGGTGTTTGTGTAAAGTGAAGGTCAGAGAGGGTGTGGGGTGTGAGACTGTGCTTTTCAAATTTACAGTAAAACATATTCAGGTCATCCCTACAGTGTTTGGGGATGGTGTTTGAAGTTAGTAATGTCTTTCAGGCTTCTCCACACTGATGCAGGGTCGTTAGCAGAAAACTTCTTTTAGCCACTTTAATTTCCTTTGTCAGTGTGTTTTCAGTGTGTGAAGATTTTATCCTCACTTCTGTAAGCATTCTCTTTGGCATGACGAAGCTGTCTGAGTCAAGGATTGTTGTTGTTGAACGTTAAATAAGTCCAAGTAGTAATGCACATTTCCTCACAGAAACTGATATATGATGTTACAGTATCTGTGATCTCATCCACATTGGTGTCTGCATCCCCAAAAACACTCCAATCAGAGCAGTCAAAGCAGGCTTCTAGTTCCATCTCTGCTTCATTGGTCCATCTTTTTATAGTCTTTACTACAGGTTTAGCTGATTTTAATTTCTGTCTGTAGATCAGAAGAAGATAAACCAGAAAGTGATCAGAGAGTCCCAAAGCTGCTCTAGGGACAGAGCGATATGCATCCTTTAATGTTGTGTTGCAGTGATCCAGTACAGTTCTGTCTCTGGTGGGTATTTAATGTGCTGTCTGTATTTTGGCAGATCACCGGTGAGGATGGCTTTGTTAAAATCACCAAGAATAATAATGAGTGATTCCGGGTATTGTTGCTCAGTGTCTATGATTTGATCATCCAGCTGTTGCAGTGCTGCGTTCACGCACGCATGTGGCAGGATGTACACACTCACCAGAATAAACGAGGAAATCTTCTGCAGCAAGTAGAAAGGCTTACAGTTGATAAAGAGCACCTTCAAATTGCGACAGCATATCCTCTTTAACAACATTTAAATGATGTAAAAGCATGTTCCTCCACCTCTCGTTTTCCCCGATAACTCAACGATGCAATCCGCTCTTAACAGCTGGAAGCCCGGTGTTTTGACAATCTGTGCTACCTGCTCAGTATGTGCTTCCAACAGTAAAAACAGTGATGTGTAAAGCTCCAACATGGGTAGCATGGGAGCACAATTTGTGAGGCATGGGAGAACCTGACAGTATGCTACAACAGCATGAAAAGTGTTAAAAACCTAGGTAGCACATCTTTTCAGGCAGTTAATACCTATCAGGATTTGCTTCCAGCATAACTATCATGTAGTGTGATATGGTGTGAGGCTATACTAAGCCCTAACCCTACCCCAAACCATAACTCTAAAACCATGCGATTATAGCGATGGTAGCTCATCCTGATAGGTAGCATATATTTGCAGGACACCGGCAGATGTAACGTGCTGTCAGCCAGGTTTCTGTGAAGCACAAGGAAGCAGAGTTTGAAAATATCTTGTTTGTATGAGAGATGAGATGTAGTTTGTCCGTTTTGTAAGGAAGAGAGCAGAGACCAGAGCACCGGCTCACATCCCTCGCTTGCATCTCATAGCGTGCTTGAACAACACAGCTGCGCCTCACACTAAAATGTCCAGCAAATCATCCAAATAGTCTAAAACTGGGAAAATATTTTCTATTATGTATGTTCAGCAGTTCATCCCTGGTAAAACTGATTGGAAAAAAACACATTACTAAACACAAAACAATAAAAGAATTAGAGAGCTCCACATGGAGCCGGCCATCCGCTGCGCCATCTTGATCATCTTCATTTTCACAGACAAATTAAGTCAGCATTCAGCTCTATGCACTGTGGCTCTTTACTGTTAACATGTAGAGTAAGTGAGTAAATGCTGTTTTTTACCTTAATATATAGAGGCTCTTGTAAATTGTCCACTATCAGGCAAACTCGTTCATCCCAAACCGGGTTCAGGTTCTTGAGGATGATTCTACTACGGAAAACTTCTTTACCAGCTATTTTAAATTTCACATATGGATCACTGGTCCCTAAAATTAAGAAACATACAATTACACATTTCTAAGAGCATGTTTTTTTTTAATCATTATTATTATTACCTATAAAATTTAAATGAAAATTCTCTCATCATTTACTCACCCTCATGCCATCCCAGATGTGTATGACTTTCTTTCTACTGCTGAACACAAACAAATAGTTTAAGAAAAAACAAAAAGCACATAAATGCAGCATAAAGTAATCCAAACGACTCCACTGGTTTAATCCATGTCTTTAGAAGTGACATGATAGGTGTGGGTGAGAAACAGGTTAATAATTTAGTCCTTTTTTTACTTTAAATCTTCTTTCAAATAGCTCTCCTATGCGCGGTCACAAGAGGACCAAGTTCTTCGTATACAGTTTTTTGCTGGTTTGCATGTTTAATGCTAATCAACACCTTTTTTCCATTGCATTCTTTAAAAAATAAAGTAAAAAAGTACTTAAATATGTATCTGTTTCTCATCCACAACTATCAAATTGCTTCTGAAGAAAGTCTTATGGATTACTTTTAACTTTTGATTACTTCAAAGTTCTGGCCACCATTCACTTGCATTGTAAGGACCTACAGAGCTGAAATTTTCTTCTAAAAATCTTTGCTTGTGTTCAGCAGAAGAAAGTCATACACATTTGGGATGGCATGAGGGTGAGTAAATAATCGGAGAATTTTCATTTTTGGGTGAACTATCCCTTTAAATCCACACTAACTACTGGCAACAAAACAAAAACTATTTTCTCTGTGTGCATGTCCTTTTTACCATAATTTAAAGAAATGGGTCTTATTTTAGGGAAGTTTAAGACAAATGAACTTACCCCCTCTGTCTCGAATGGCAAGATTGTTTCCTCTTTTTAGCATGATATCCAACTGGTACATTGCTGAAGTGGGTAGTGATGGTTGTGTGCTGCCATTACTAGCTGCATTAATGTCCTACAGAAAGTGTTGTAAATGCTTCAGTATGTGTATTCTGATAGCACCACACACAAACAAACAAAGCATCCCAAGCAATTAATCCCCAAACATATAGCACATACAGTAAGGATAAAAATATGAGTGACTATTGTCAATGATGACAAATTTAGATTCAGCAAATCCCCACGAGGTGTCAGTAATTGTTTTATTTCACTGCTAGAGGCCGCTTTTATTCTGTAGAACTAAGATGCTCTAACCGTAGAATCCTCTAGTGCCCGCCACAGAGGAATAATAATAAAAAACTATAGGCAACTATAGGCATAGATTTTTCTGATAACCTGTAGTTCACACAGAATTTTTAAAGGTACAGTAGTAAACAGTCTTCATATGTGGCTTACATTATACATTTATTTAGTATGTCTAGTACGTCTCCAAAATCCTCTCTAAAATGATTTATCTAACAATTATTGCTCAAATTACATGTTTGAGCCACACTTGATTCAGCTGAGCACCAATCTAGATGGGAACGGGACCTTACGGAGAGGTTGCTCTATATATGGCATCTCATTGAGGACTTATTTTAAGTGTTGATTACAGGCAATCCTCTCAGTGACAAAGCTTTAAAGAGCAAGAACTATTTCTGGGTATACAATTTAGGGCCATCCATCTTCTGTATGCAGAGAGGAAATCAACAACTAATTTGTCATTTCACTGCTTTTAACCAAAGGGAAATATAGTACACTTATTATAGGGACAGGTTCCCTGTCAGTATTTCAGATCAGTATTTAATAGGCTACTCATATATCATATACAGGTATGTCAAATAAACGCACAGCCGATATTTGAAGGGCTCCTCAAAGCAATATTTAAAAGTGGAACATTCACACTAAATATTCAGCTTCTTCTTTTCACTCTTCACTGGCAGTTGAGGCCAGAAACACATTTCTGCCACACACTAAATGTGTTTGCAGTGACAGCAGAAAGCAGGTGATCTGTATCAGTCATCTGCAAGCTTCCGTTCAAACACGGTTAGGGCTTGTTTAACATCCTGTTTAATCCTATTAGCACAGGATTGTAAATAATAGTGATATAAGGAAATATTATTGGATGAGTGGTTCCTCTTAAAACATCCTGGTGCTATATTTGTGATAAGGAAGTTCTAATAGCTGGATTACAATCTAGAGATACAATATTTATCTTTGTCTATCATTTAAATGTACAATATCTGGGATAACATCTTACAGTAGTTCATCATGTGTGAAGAATAAGGCCCGATACTCGCAAGTAGCTGAACTCAAATGCTTCTAGCTACGCAAGCTCGATTTTACACAGCCTCAGAAAAACGGGTTACCAAGAAGTAATTGTGTTCAAACAAACAGTGATAAGCTCGATTGGGACATTGGATTGTCCCTCTAAGATTCCATTTTTACTCCAGTGACGGTTAGGTTTAGGGTTTAGGTTTGGGTTAGGGCCATCAAGATCTCACGACAATTCATCACAATAGTACGAGAAGTTGATTCGTAAGAAGTTGTACACCCACAAATGAGATATGCGCCCCTCATGTCCTTGTAGATCCCGGTGTAACATTTGTTCTGTGTTACCCAAAATCTAAGTTTTCGTAACTTTAACCCCTAACCAAAACCCCATCCCTAAACCTAACCTTGTAGTGTAACATCTTATCATCACCATGTTAAAATCCCTGATGAGTAAAGCCCAAATTACACTTCAGTCAGACGTGAAGACTAAGCATCTGCGTAGAGGACGTGTGACACAATTTTTCATCAACAGAGTGCTCAAGCACTGAAAGTGTCCGGCCCGATTTTTCTGAATGCACAGACACAGAACAATTTCAGCAGCAGAACTTTGGACCAACAATTTCTCTTTAAGATTAATACACCTTCATCTGTTATGTTGAGTGACTCTGTAGGGAAAGACACTTCCTGTCTTCACAATAGCATCTCCACTGTGAGGTAATTAAAAGAGTAAGTCTCCTCAGAAGACCGACAGTAATTAGGAACAATTCCAGTATTTAAATTGAGCTAACCACTCCACTAGAGCACCACTGAAAGTTTATACTGAGGTTTCACAATGTTGATTGTTCTTATAAATCATGCTTCTGTAATGAGCTCCATCTTTCTACATTAAAGTACAAACAGTGTGAGTGTTATAGTCCAAACACCATACATCTTCATTAGACACAATCACACCATGTCAACACAGCAAGTGAAGCCACAACATTAAAGCCCTTGGTATACTTCCATTTTGGCACGAACGCTCAGCGTCTGTGTACAGCTGAATGCAAGCCTGTCAAAGTAAACTCCATATAACTGTGCGCTGTTTTACTCATGATTTGTGTGGAAGTGAATAAAAGTTGTTGTTTATTTAGCACCTCTAGTGTTTGTTTCTCAAGGCAGCTGCTGCGAATGCATGCAGAGCCAAGTAAAATAATTTCGCAAAAATGTAGGAATAGTGATTTTCTGAGACCAGGTTGTTTTTGAGCTATGCCATCCACATTAATTTATAACTCTATGCTCTTACTGAATGTCAAAAATTGTCCTATTATTTATATTTTATTCCGCCTCAGGAATTTTAGGAGAATCATCTGAAACAAAGTTTATACTTCAGTGAAACATACCTGAGAATTCCATTAAGTCTCCTGAGCTATTAAAGAGCAACTTCTGAGTAAAATGGTAAATGGTCTGCAATTATATAGCACCTTTTTAACCTTAACGGTATTCAAAGCGCTTTACACTCACACTCATACACCAATGACAGCAGAGCTGCCATGCAAGGTGCTAGCCTGCCATTGGGAGCAACTTGGGGTTCAGTGTCTTGCCCAAGGACACTTCGACATGTGGAGTCATGTGGGCAGGGAATCGAACCGCCAACCCTGCGATTAGTGGCCGACCCACTCTACCACCTGAGCCACAGCCGCCCCAAAAACAAAAACAAAAACAAAAACAAAACAATCCTCTCATTAAATCTCCCAGTCTAGATATAAGTGTTTACATCTAAACTATATTTAAATATACCTGGGCTCATTCCCAAGTTCCAGAGCTTTGTGCTTTTGAATGTCAAATTCCTCACCGATATCAAGCACCTACAATTTACGCCAAGCGTAGAGGGCTCATCCAGAGACGATCCAGTCCTGAGAAGCCCTCGGAAGGCCAAGAGTGTCTTTGTTGACACACCTTCAGTCACTGAAATACTGAAAACCTTCATCTATAAGTTCCTAAGGCCCCTATTCAGAAATCTAACAACAAAGACAGCTCAGGGAGCTCCTTACAAAACGGTTTTCAAGTCCAGCATGCAGTAGAGCGAAGAGAACCCCTTATGATCAACCAGTCCAGATATAGTCTCAGAAACTTTAAAGCTCCAGGCCGTGCTGTTTGCTTGACTCTAATCTCTACTGGACGGTTGTGGCTGTTAAGCCAGTGATGTAATGACTGATGTGAAAGCTTCTATGCACACTACATTTTACTTCAATTACTTACCATGCATAACTCCCAGCACAAAAAAATCTAATAAAATAATGCACAGATGTTGCTCTATCATAGCGCAATAGTTCTTAATAAAAATCTAAATTATGTACCAACTTTATCTCAAATGTCTCTCTTAAAATTCTTAAAGGAAATAAATTAGAAAACAATAAAACAGGGGCCAGGATAGCTCAGCGAGTATTGATTGCTGACTACCACCCCTGAAGTCGTAAGTTCGAATCCAGGGTGTGCTGAGTGACTCAAGCCAGGTCTCCTAAGCAACCAACTTGGCCCGGTTGCTAGGGAGGGCAGAGTCATAAGGGGTAACCTCCTCGTGGTCGTGAAGAGCGGTTCTCGCTCTCAATGGGGCGCATGGTAATTTGTGCATGGATCGTGGAGAGTAGCACGAGCCTCCACATGCTGGGAGTCTCCGAGGTGTCATGCACAACGAGCCACGTGATAAGATGCGCGGATTGACTGTCTCATAAGCGGAGGCAACTGAGACTTGTCCTCTGCCACCCGGATTGAGGTGAGTAACCGCACCACCACGAGGACCTACAAAGTAGTGGAAATTGGGCATTCAAATTAGTCTTAAAATGGTGCTTTCGTGCATCTATCCAGTCATTCCAATCATCCATCCATGGCAGCAAACACTCTCAGCCTCTGTTGGCATTACTTTGCATTTCCTGCATGAGCACCACCACGTCTCCCGTACTCTTCATCTACCAGATTTTTTGGTTTGTGCCACTGCTGCAGCCTCCTCCATCTCCTGGAGTTCCTTGTCATGTACTCCAGTTCAAACAAATAGGGCTGGGCAAAAAATCTCCTCTTATATCAAAATCCTCCTACATTTTCCTTTAAAAATTCTTGTTGTTGACTACTAATTCATGACCGGCATTTTCTTTTGCTCTATCCTCTGCACTTATGTATTCGTTACGCTATGCCTATGTCATACGCCGGAACTCGACTCTCTTGTGAATGTGTGGACGGCCGTTACCAGAAGCCAGTGATTATAGTTTATAAAGTTAGAAATATGGATATATTTCTTCAAAAATGCATCACTTGGCATCAGAAGGCCTTTATTAACACCCTGTTGCTGTATGGATTACTTTTTTGATGGATGTATGCACTTTTTTTGGGCTTCAAAATCTAAGGCACCATTCACTCCCATTATAAAGCTTGGAAAAGTCAGAATATTTTTAAATATAACTCCAATTGTGTTCGGCTGAAAGAAGAAAGTCATATACACCTAGGATGGCTTGAGGGTGAGTGAATTATGGGATAATTTTAATTTTTGGGTGAACTAACCCTTTAATGTGTCTTTTCTTTAAGGCAATTCCTTCTTGCAAAATATTTGGCAAACATCCTTAGGGTCAGAGAGAACTAACTGTAATGTGCCAACACTTCTGAAACTAGCAGTCTCTATAAAAACTGCTCGACATCAAGGTTAAACTAAAAGAAAATATTTGTCAAAAAGAAAAGCTTGCGTATCAGCCAAAAAAGGAAATCCCAATGCGCTCTTATGTGAATGGGAATCTGAAGAGAGTTTGACTATGCAAACACATCACTTTGCATGGCGACAGGGCCAGACACAGAGATTGTTTCAGGTAAAATTTGGCGTGGCAAATGCCAAATAATACAAATGTGTACAAGGATGAGGAACTTCACATGTAAACTACTTACATGTATCATGCAAAATTATTTGTCTCCAGAGCAGATATTTTAGACATCAGGACAAAACTAATATGCCTCTCTAACACAAATGTTCAACCGCATCAGTTAAACATGGTGTAATAACCCCTTTTTAGAAGTTGACTGTTAAAAAAAAACAAAAAAGAAGTAATGCAATAGTTCTGTCTTTTCAGGTTGAAGGATTCATGATGTAATTGTGTGCACTGTTTATGTATACTGTTCAATCCTTAAATTTTTCATTTGTTTAAATTACATATATATATATGTGTGTGTGTGTGTGTGTGTGTGTGTGTGTGTGTGTGTGTGTGTGTGTGTGTGTGTGTGTGTTGCTTGTCAGGGAAACATAAAAAAAAATTGTCCATAAAGCCATTGTTGCATAATCATGTTGATTTGCAGTATTAAGTAATGCATGAGCTAAACCATCTTACCATGCTTTTATTGACCTGTTCCTCTTTACCATCCACCACAGCACCCTCTGTGCTTGTGGATCCTTGTTGAGCAGGTTTGTGTTGAGACCGCACCAAATGCGAGACAGTCGGTTTAGCGCTCATGGTTCTTTTCAGCGTCTCGGTCTCCTTACCGAGCGAAACTGCCGCTGCGGCCGCTCTACGTCCACTCTGCTCCGGCATGCCGCAGCGCGCCTTCCCGCTCTCGTCCCCATCACTCCCGCTTTCCAGAGCCGCTGCGCTGGGCAGATTGGGCTGAGACGAAGATATCGCTCGGTTCAAACCATAAGCCTTTCTCTTTTTAAATATCCTAAATACGCTCTCTTGTTTCCGTTCTTTTTTGCCCAGTTTGGGGCTCGAAGTGAGTTTGGATTTGCCCTGCAATGATTTCCACATGCCCTGCTGATGTTGTTGATGGGACGGAGAAACATCTCCCATGTCCAGTTTTCCCTCCATATGATCACCGCAGTCAACAGTCTGCTGCTGTTGCGTCCTAGTCGAGATGTTTCCAGGAGGTTATGTTCATGTTAAACACATGCAAACAAACAGCATTTACTCGAGTGTTGTGCTCAGCAGAAAATGCTGAGTGTAAAAAACATGTTTCATGCGGAAGTAGAGTGATGGAGAGGCGAGTAAGTTTCTCCAAACAGGCTACATGACTGACTGCACATCTGCAAGCTTTTAACGTTGTATTAAATAGGGTTCAGCAGCCTGTAGTCCTGCTCATGCACGCCCAGTATCCTATTACAAAAAAGTTGCAGTCTTATCCATTATATGATATGAGATAAACGCCTTCTTGTATCAAAACTTGTTAAAACAGTTTTGAATTTCCAAAAACACTCTTGCAACAATATATCAGCCACTGTAATTCATCAGCCAGTTATTGGCTGATGGGCATATCAGTCATGCGCAGATTTGGGTAAATAAATAAATAAAGTAATCCACTACAATTTAGAGATAGAGATAACTTTACTATTTACTTCTTCAGAAAATTGTTCTTTATTTTACGTTATTTTCTAAAACAAATTTTTTTACAGAAAAGTTATCCGATCAACAAATGCAAAAAAATAAAAATAAAAATGTTTTGGATATCACCACCTGTTGGGCAGGGAAGAGAATTTATAGTAAAAATAAAAGGACTTAAATATTGATAATATCACTTCTAAAGACATGGATTTAACCACTGGAGGCTTATGGTTTACATTTACACTGTCTTTGTGTGCTTTTTGGAGCTTCAAAGGTCTAGTGACCATTCACTTGCATTGTATGGACCATCAGAGCTGAGATATTCTTCTATACGTTTTTTTCAAGAATTTTCATTTTTGGGTGAACTATCCCTTTAACTTGTATATAACCCTGAATGTTAATCCTTTCATTTGCATTTTAAGGACATTATCATGAGCAATCAAATTCTTAACAGTGATGAGAGTATGGACAGAACAGACAGGATCTACCATAGAGGAAGTGTTTATCTCAGTTAAGTAAGAATAACAGTGAAATATCTGCACTATTCTCCAGAAAGAGAAATCAAACCTGCATGTCTTTCAGAGACACATTGTCTTTATATTTTCAAAAGAGTCAGTGAGTGATGGCACATCATGGTTTATTTATTTATCATGCTCAATAGCTTGACTAAACACATACATGGTATATATATCAAAATGCATCTAAAACAACACATACAGGTGATAGAAAATCTGTAAGAGCCTCCCTACTCATAAAGATGGTCTGATTTCTGCTTTTGTGATTGTGAGTAATATAAGCACTAAATATCACGAATAGCTTATTATATTAGGACAGACATTATCCTCTTATAAGTGGCATATTATGACTAAAGCATCTATAAATGATCTGTTAAAGAAAGCAATGAAGGATGGCTCTTTAAGAGAAATATCTTAGCAGTTCTCCGTAATTTTAAAACTGGAGTTATTACAGTAATCGTCCACAATTTAAGTTCGCAACTGAAGGGTTATAAGGCCTTCAAACACTACAAAATCTATTATTTTTATTAATTAATTATACAATAAAAATAAATACATCTTGTGAAGACAGTATATAAGATGCTCCATAGTATAGATTTGCTACAATACTGTGTTGGTGTACAGTAGTTAAAATCACCTATATACTTTTCCACTCCAAACTCTGTTTTAAGCACAGATGCACACACACACTCATTAACTGGGTGGCTGTGGTTCAGGTGGTAGAGCGGGTTGGCCACTAATCGCAGGGTTGGCGGTTCGATTCTTGACCCACATGACTCCACATGCCGAAGTGTCCTTGGGCACGACACTGAACCCCAAGTTGCTCCCAAGGGCAGGCTAGCACCTTGCATGGCAGCTCTGCTGTCATTGGTGTGTGAATGTGAGTGTTTGTGAATGGGACATTGTAAAGCGCTCAAGTAACCGCTAAGGTTAAAAAAGGCGCTATATAAAAAATACAAAAATGGATTACAAATGATTCACACAAAATTGTAAACAAAAACTCTAGAATAAAGAACAAGACTAGCATTTGACATCTACTGTGTATAAAGCAGCCATTGCCATGGAAACATTCATAAAGGACCACAAACTCTGTACAAAGTGTGAAAACTATTGAAACCAGATTTTTAGTTTGACAAAATATTTCAACTCTGAACCTGTTTTAGAAATCTAGACCCTGTTGAAACCGTAGTGCACAGCTCATGCTTGCCTTTCACATCTGTGTATCGTGTTCTAACATACAAATATGCTTGTTTGCTCCCATACTGCATATCTTTCAGTGTGTTGTTGACTTGAGTAAAAATGTCAACAAGCAGAAGTTTAAATCTTTGTTCATGGGGCGTCGTTCACAGGTCCTGTTCGTGCATCTGCTGTTGCATTTTCTGAAGCATTTCCTGCATTCTCCGCAACTGTGTGGCAAACAAGTATAGCGAAATTAGTAGAAAATTAGGCATTCATCATTGCAAATGTCCCAGCTCTTAAAGCTAGTTACAAAGTTCAGTTGCTGAACTGCCTTGCCATGTACCTTCTGCACAGAGCTGCAATGGAGCATTTTTCCAGTTAAGAACTTCAGCTTTTAAAAACATGCATCTGCATTCTGTTCCATTCGTTGCCCTGTGTCTGGATTTTCTTAATGCAAGAACAGTCCTGTCTAAACTGCTCCTAAGAAACCATCTAACTAAAGGTGGAACACACCTTTGATGTTTTATAATGCCATTTACAAAGACTTCTTGTCTTATATATCATGCAGATAATATATGAAATAATTGGTTAGGCATGACAGCTGACCTCGTCATCTTTCATCTTTATTAGCTTCTCTGTTTCTACATCAGGGGTGGACAGTGGTAATATTGGGATGGGGCTCTCCACGCGATTATCCTGGGTCAGATTGCTGGAGAAAACAAATATAATCTCTTTATATTTAACAATTAATATTGCATTAAAGGAATATTCCAGGTTCAATACAAGTTAAGCTCAATCGACAGCATTTGTGGCATAATGTTGATTACGACAAAAAAGTATTTTGACTAACACTTCCTTTTCTTTAAAATAGGCAAAAATCGGAATTATAGTGAGGCGCTTACAATGGAAATGAATGGGGGCCAATCTGTAAATGTTAAAATACGTACTGTTTCAAAAGTATAGCCACAAGACATAAACAAAATGCATGTTAACATGATTTTAGTGACATAAAATCACTTTCTAACAATGTCAACAAACCCTAAAACCCTAACATGACTGTAAAAATTATGATTTAAACAACTTTGTGGCTCATAATACATGAGTTTCAACAGAAGATTTCATGTAAATGCTTTTATAAAATTATATCTTCACATTTCTCCATTTAAACCCTCCAAAAAAATGGCCCCTATTCACTTCCATTGTAAGTGCCTCACTGTAACCTCAATTTTTGCTTTTTTAAAGAAAAGGAGGAACGAGTCAAAATAATTTTTTGTGGTTATCAACATTATGACACAAATGCTGTCGATTGAGCTTAACTTGTATTGAACCCGGAATATTCCTTTAAGGAAGAGTAACCAAATGAGATAAGGATTTACCTTGTCATTTGCTGTATACACTGTGCCCTGTAGTTTTCGTAGTGCACATCACATGTGATGTCTTTCAAGTCGTGCATATGTGAGCGAATCAGCACGTTTCTCAGCTTGACGAAATCACAATGGGACTGATTCTCCACTGTGGCAAAACAAAAGCATGTTCACAGATCATTTTGTGCAACATTTTGTGTGTTAAACTTCATCCAAGTGTTAGTTTTAACACATGCTATTTTTAATCACATACTGTAGCAAAACTTGATATTTAAAGCTTCATGGAAACTTAATTTGTTCTTCTAATGTACAGACAGCACAAAGTTTCTCCTATCCAAAAGTTTAAATGTTCAATGCAGAGCTGTACCTTCCACTATGCCCCATGGGTAAAGTCTCCCTCTCACCCGTTGACCTTTGATCTCCACTACTGTGTTGCTTCCAATCACGGCAAATGGGGTGCACTCCTGAGACACACAACAAATAGATTTGGGTTTCTTCCTTCTATATATAAATCTAAGTCTTACAAACCTGAATATCCCTCCATTAACACTTGCAGACCTCTTGAGGTTTACATTTAGACTTAAAGGGAAAGTTCACCCAAAAATAATAATCCTCCCATCATTTGCTCACCCTTATGCCATCTCAAACTTGTATGGCTTTCTATCTTTTGCGGAACACAAAAAATAACTTGAAAGCTCCAAAAAGGACATAATGGCAGCATTAAATGCAAGGACTCCAAAGTGGTTTAATCCATGTCTTCTGAAGAAATACGATCACTTTGGGTGAGAAAAGACAAATATTTAAGTCCTTATTCACTATAAATCTTGACATTCACAGTTTTCTTGACACGTTAATGAGAAGCTTGTACACACTTCCTTGAACTTGACGCATGCAAAGCCCTGTACACAAACCATATGCAGTGTTGCCAGGTTTGCTGTTCAAATGATGAGTCACAGGTTTAATTTTTTGGGAAACTTTTAAAATGCACTGCAGTCACCAAAAGAACAATGGTAAACACTAGAAAGGAAAACGCAAATGTCTCATTGATGTACAATGATACTGGGACTGAATACCTGGCAACTTGTCAAGATATATAGTGAATAGGGACTTACATTTAGGTCTGTTTTCCACCCAAAGACATTGTTTTTCTTAAGAAGACAAGGATTAAACCACTCAAGTCATATGGATTACTTTCATAGTGTCTTAATGGCCTTATTGGAGCTCGCAAGTTTTGGACCCCATTGACTAACATTGTATGGATAAAACACCTCAATCATTCTTCAAAATATCTTTTGTGTTCTACAGATGAACGAAAGTCATAAAAGTTTGAAATGGCATCTGTGTTTGATGAGAGAATCATCATTTATGGGTGAACTATCCCTTTAAAAGGGCCAAATTCTAATCTTTTGTAGCATATTTTCTCCTAAAGTCTGAAGAAGAGAAAACTGAAAGTAACACATTTATAGGCTGATTTGACAAAAGTGTAAAAACTGTTGAGCTATCAAAGCAATGCTCTGTTTGTTTGAGCATCCCTACCAGCCTGATACAGCAACATTGGATCAACAATGGCCTGAGTTTGGGGCGGGACTATCTGTTTTTCTTTTTTACCAATGCAAAGGCAGTATTTGGGAAACCTTGAAAAAACAGGCGACAACCTTGAATGGCAACAGCAAACATTAGTTTTCATGTGTTGGGTCATAAATTTCTCATTGCGAGCATTGAGTAATAATTCTGACCTTCAGTTCTCGGTCCTGTTGCTTGAACTCCTCATCCTCATCGGAATCGCAGTCTGGAAACTGGTACACTTTGATTCCGAACTTCTCAATTTCCTCTCTCACCTTGAATACAAGGTTAAAGAGTGCACGTTTGTTTATTTGTGACATCATCATCTGTCTTCGTCAAGTAGTAAGGACGTGGTCTGCGTATGAATATGAACAGAGCATGTGCATGTATAAACAGCCTGAATTGGACCTTGTGAAGATGTATTTACTCACCCTGTCCTTCATCTTCCTCATCTCTGTAGGCGTCAGATAGTCAGCCTTGGAAATGAGTGGAACCACATTGACCTTGTCCTGCAGTGCCTTCATAAACTCTACATCCACTGGCCGCAAACTGAGAGAAAAGAGAATAGACAGAGAGTTTGTTTGAGCTTGTCTAAATATTTAAGATACTTTTTTAATTTTAACTTAACTTTATTAACTTCAAATTAAAATTCTCTCATCATTTACTCACCATCATGACATCCCAGATGTGCATGACTTTCTTTCTTCTGCAGAACACAAACAAAGATTTTAAGAAGAATATCTTAGCTCTGTTGGTCCATACAATGCAAGTGAATGGTGACCAGAACTTTGAAGCTCAAAAAAGCACATAAAGGCAGCATAAAAGCAATCCATACAAGTCCAGTGGTTTAATACATACCTTCTAAAGTGATATGGTAGGTGTGGGTGACAAACAGAGTCATATTTATGTCCTTTTTAACTCAAATTCTCCTCCCTGCCCAGTAGTTGGCGATATGCACAAAGAATGAGAATCGCCAAAAACAAAAGAAGAAGAATGTGAACGTGAAAGTTTCATAGTAAAAAAGGACTTAAATATTATATATAAATTAATATATAAATCCACACCTATCATATCACTTCTGAAGACATGGATTAAACCACTGGAGTTATATGGATTACTTTTATGCTGCCTTAATGTGCTTTTTGGAGATTCAAATGTCTTGTCACCATTCACTTGCATTGAGAGGACCTACATAGCTGAAATATTCTCTAAAAACCTTTGTATTCTGCAAAAGAAAGTTATACACATCTGGGATGACATGAGGGTGAGTAAATGATGAGAAATTGAATTTTTGAGTGAACTATCTCTTTAAAGGATTAGTTGTTTGATGGTCCAAAAGGCATATTTAGGCAGCATAAAAGTGGATTACTGAATGAATGTCTTCTGAAGCAAATTGATATGTTTGTATAAGAAACAATTAAATAATTAATATGTTTTCAACTTTAAATCGTTGCTTCTGCCCTCTGCTGCATTGCTATTTTAAATGACCTAACTCTCGTGTGACGTTTTTTTCCTCTGTTGTATACAAACCATGTAAACGTGCAATTGCACTTACGACACACTACGCCTCCATGATGGGTCGACTGGTAGCAGGAAACGTGAACATTTTTTGAATTATTTATTTATTTTTTACAAAAACCTATCGATTTGCTTCTGAAGCCATTAAGTGATCGACTGGAGTCATGAGGATTACTTTTATGCTGCCTAAATATACCTTGTGGACCATCAAACCGCCATCAGCCTGTTCACTTCCATTGTTTGGACAAACAGAGCTGAAATGTCTCATAAAAATCTTAATTTCTGTTCTCATGAAGAAAGAAAAGACAGACATATCTGGGATGGCTTACAGGTGAGTAAATCATGAGAGAATTATCATTTTTGGGTGAACTATTCCTTTAATGTTTACGAATACATCTTTTTGTAAAGTGTTAGCAATATTTCGAATCTCATTTAAATTAACCTTAAATTTTATCTTAATTTTATTCTGAACATGTTTTTATATGAATGCATTTCAATTTAAATAAGCACATATTTTGCAAGCATGTAACCACATATTCAGGATTTCAGGGAAACAAATGTAATAATTTTCATTATATTTATTATATTATTTTATTTTATATAAGTCGACCATTAATCTGAATTTTAGATGAGTTGTTTCCTCCTCAATGTCTATGGTGGTTATGGCCCTGATTTTTTGGAAACACGCACATCTGGTATGTGTTTGTTATAATATAACAATATTAATAGAATATGTTTTGCATCAAAGGGGCTTTGAATACATTTACATTTATGCACTTACATTTATGCATTTGGCAGACGCTTTTATCCAAAGCGACTTACAGTGCACTTATTACAGGGACAATCCCCCCGGAGCAACCTGGATTAAGTGTCTTGCTCAAGGACACAATGGTGGTGGCTGTGGGGATCGAACCAGCGACCTTCTGATTACCAGTTATGTGCTTTAGTCCACTTTGCCACCACCACTCCATACATGCTCTCAGCTCTCAGAATGAGTGAATGATGACAGAATTGTCATTTTTGATTGCACAATTAGTAGATTACCAGATTCCATGTAGGTCTAGTTACAAGTACAGTTATGAGAGTCACGGATTGGTTACCCATGTCCAAACGGAGAGATGAAGTACAGGCAGCAGTGAACACGGTTATCCTGGATATTCTTTCTGTTCAAGCCGCTTTCATCTCGAAAGTACTGCTCAAACTGCTGGTCGATAAAGTCAGTAACGGCCTTCCAGCTGAGGAGTGAGGATACAATCTTGATTAGCAGAACAACTACTAATACTGTATTCATTTTCATTTGATTTGTGTTGTTCATTGGAGATGCTACTGTGCTGTATATCTTATTAGTCATCTTTAATGACTAATATAAAAGGTAAAAAGCAAACATTAACTGTGCTGCATTTTAAATGTATACTACAGTATGCATGTTTTCCATCCTATTATCAGAATCAGCTTTATTGCCAAGTATGCTTACACATACAAGGAATTTGTCTAGGTGACAGGAGCTTCCAGTCAACAACAATACAAACAATACCAAAAAAAAAACAGCAGCAAGGCATAGGTAATTAAAAACAAAAAAGAACACAAAATAAATAATTATACATATACGTACATAAACTCACCTTCATACATACCCACATACACACACGTAGTTCAAATCTAATACAATCTGTATATAAAGAACAAAAAACAGTATATTATGTACAGAGCAATGTAAGTAATGGCAGAAGTGGATAAGTTGGATAATATAATTTAAATTAAAATTAAACTGTGTATTGCACATAATTATTGCTCAATGGGGGTAATTTAACTGTTCATTAGATGGATGGCCTGAGGGAAAAAACTGTTCCTGTGTCTGACGGTTCTGGTGCTCAGTGCTCTGAAGCGCCGGCCAGAAGGCAACAGTTCAAAAGGTAGTGGGCAGGGTGAGTGGGGTCCAGAGTGATTTTACCAGCCTTTTTCCTCACTCTGGAAGTGTATAGTTCTTGAAGGGAGGGCAGGGGGCAACCAATAATCCTCTCAGCAGACCGAACTGTCCTTTGTAGTCTTCTGATGTCTAATTTCGTGGCTGCACCAAACCAGACAGTTACTGAAGTGCAGAGGACAGACTCAATGACTGCTGAGTAGAACTGTTTCAGCAGCACTGGTGGCAGGTTGAATTTCCTCAGTTGGCGAAGGAAGTACAACCTCTGCTGGGCCTTTTTCACAATGGAGTCGATGTGTATCTCCCACTTCAGGTCCTGTGAGATGGTAGTGCCCAGGAACCTGAATGACTCCACTGCTGACACAGTGCTGTTTAGAATGGTGAGGGGGACAATGTTGGGGTGTTCCTCCTAAAGTCCACAATCATCTCCACTGTTTTGAGCGTGTTCAGCTCCAGGTTGTTTTGACTGCACCAGACAGCCAGCCGTTCAACCTCCTTTCTATACGCAGACTCATCATCATCTCGGATGAGGCCGATGACAGTGGTGTCGTCTGCAAACTTCAGGAGCTTGACAGAGTGGTCCTTGGTGGTGCAGTCATTGGTGTACAGGGAGAAGAGTAGTGGGGAGAGCACACATCCCTGGGGGGCACCAGTGCTGATGGTACAGGTGGTGGAAGTGAATTTTCCCTGCCTCACAAGCTGCTGCCTGTCCGTCAGAAAGCTGGTAATCCACTGACAGGTAGAGGTGGGAACAGGAGTTGGTTTAACTTAGTCCGGAGTATATCTGGTATGATTGTGTTGAAAGCCGAGCTGAAGTCCACAAAAAGGATCCTTGCGTATGTCCCGGTCTGTCCAGATGTTGCAGGATATGATGCAAACCCATGTTGACTGCATCATCCACAGACCTGTTTGCTCGATAAGCAAATTGAAGGGGGTCCAGAAAGGGTCCAGTGATGTCCTTCAGGTGGGCCAACACCAGTCTCTCAAATGACTTCATGACCACAGATGTCAGGGCGACAGGTCTGTAGTCATTAAGTCCTGTGATTTTTGGTTTCTTAGGGACGGGGATAATGACTGAGCGTTTGAAGCAGCATGGGACTTCACATTGCTCCAGTGATCTATTGAAGATCTGAGTGAAGATGGGGGCCAGTTGGTTAGCACAGGAACGAAGGCAAGCTGGTGAGATGCCATCTGGTCCTGGAGCCTTCCTTGTCCTTTGCTTCCGAAAGACACGGCACACATCGTCCTCACAGATCTTTAGTGCAGGTAGTGTAGCAGGAGGGGGGAGGAGGGGGGTTGCAGGAGGTGTTAATGGTTGTGTGAAATGAAGGTCCGAGTGCATGTGGGGTGTGAAATCGGGCCTTTCAAATCTGCAGTAAAACACATTCAGGTCGTCAGCCAGTCGTTGGTCCGCCACAGGGTTGGGGGTAGGAGTCCTGTAATTAGTAAGTTGTTATACAAACTGAGGGGGGAGTCTGTGTTATTAATCACAGGAATGCCACAGAATATTCCTATTATTTATGTGGAACTGTACTTACATACCACTCTGTATTATTGACGGCGTCTCCGAAACCTGGTGTGTCCACAATGGTCAATTTCAGCTTAATGCCTTTTTCCTCAATGTCAACAGTGTGTTTGGTGATCTCCACTGTCTGATGAATACGCTCTGATCATACACAAATATGTGATAGAAACATTGTATTTAGATTACAAGTGAGTTGATGAGATTGTGATCAAAATGCTATTACCAAATTGAATTGAAAAAATTCATTATATGAATAACCTGTACAAAATTAAAACTTTCAAAACAGAACACTTCCATGGTCTAATCAAAATTGTATGTATTGAAGTTGTTTTAAAGTTGCACTTTGATGGTGCTTTATCCAGTTGCTTAACTAAGGTGTGTTCTAATCCGCACACTTCTGCACTATTCTACACCATTTTGAAGTGCGAGTAGTATGTTAACACTGAAAATGCAACTAAAAGAAGTGTACTGTGAGTACCCAGATGATGCACTTCTTCATTCTGTGGAGTGCTTTACCATCACCCCACGATGTGTGAATATTTTCATTATTTGAGATATAATTGTTGAACTGAGTTTGGCTTAAAGTTAGCGGTAACACATCATGTGTGTTTGAAACATCACTTCCGTTAGCTGCCAAATGGCAAATGCTTCCTTGTAGTAAAAAACTGGTTTATTTGGGTTGATACTACTCTTTGAAAATTCCTACACATTTGCTGCAGGTTCACCACACCCAGTGAAGAGCTGCAAACATTTGCGGTGAATCACAAACTCATTTGCATGTAAAAATGATGAGTGGGAAATTTTGCAGCTAGTTTGCCTGAACTCTAAATGTAAGTGATTTGAAGTATGTTCTTTGACCATAATCTTGACTGTTTTGGAGGGTTCGATCTTTCCCCATTCAAGTAGATAAGAGTTGCACTTGTATACCACTTGTTTACATCGAAAAATAGCTGCCCATGCTCCCCCGAGAGCATTCCAAAGATAACCGCCAGTGGACTGAATTGCTAGTAAGACTTCGGTGCACAGTGTATTGTGTAAAGCATAGTGCGTTATTTGTGACAGAGCTAATAGTATTTTTTAACAATATTTTTAAAATGATGAACACTCAACAAACTCTTAATAAACTCCAACATTCAAAAGTTGGTAGTTGGATCAAAGTCTTTCTAGCAGTCCACTGTTGGCATCAGCATTTTGGAGTAATGGAATACATGTAACAGTGTTACATTAAAAATATATACGAGTAACTTTATTCCACTACAGTTACAATTTAAGTAGTTGGTAATCAAAATACAGTTACTTTGAAAAAAGTATTTTGCTTACTGAAGAGATTCTCATTTGTTTCATTTTATATTTATTCTATTCAGTTGGAAAACACTTTTGCTTTTAAATGAAGTGATCTAGTAATCTAACGGAATACGTTACAAATCACATTTACAGCATGTATTCTGTAATCTGTAGTGGAATACATTTTAAAAGTAACCCTCCCAACCCTGTCGGCCATCTTTGAAATGCTCCGGAAGGCTATTTCCAGTCATAACTGTGCAGCTCCTATCTATTTGAATGGGGAAACCTCAAAAACATCTCAAAAGCGAAATCTCAAAAACACCAATTTCACCAATAAAATCTGACAGCACTAGAATCATAAATTGTGCTTCTTTCCCTCAGATAGAGCTAATAAATAAATACAAAACAAACAAAGTTTTCGAGTTGGTTGCCAGGCTGTGTGTGTATCTAAAAGCTGACTTGCTCTTTTACCTGCAAGGCGGGTCTTCCTTTCTACATCCATTGACCATTGGGGCGTTCCAATTTCTCTCATTCATTTTATTAGAAGTGGCCCATCTCTGCTAAATAGTCTCTGTTTGGATGCAGTTTGATTTCGAATGTTGAGAAGCATAACTTTTAAAAATGCCCCAACAAACACCAACAGGGTGAAAATAGTGACCCAACAAAATCCAATAGAGGTGTAAATATACATATGGTGCCATTCCCTCATCCATGAGTGCCACCATGTTGAGATCATGTGACGAGCCGAATAATACCCACTTTATCTCTGTGGTCCCCTGTAACTGGACGTTTTCACTTGCGGAATGAATTAATCATGGCTGACAGCGGATAGCGCTATTTTACAATGACTTTGGAAACTGAGAACTTCTGTTTTTGTGTAATGTTGCATTTACGCCACTAGGTAGAAATAAACATGAATATTACTGAGTGCACCTTTAATTATTTCCAAATATAAACATGCAAAGTTGTTTTTAAATTAATTATATTTATGAATAGGTTAGCGTAAATTAAATAATTTAGGTCATAATGGGTTCAATACGAAAAAAAGGTTGGGAACCCCTGGATTAGATAATACAAGTCACCTTCAGCGTTCAGTAGTTTCCTGTCCTTGTACAAATCTGTGAGGAACAAGCTGTTGACCAGGGTGGACTTTCCAAGACCAGACTCCCCTGAAACACAAGGAGTTTCAAAACACCTCATACAAACTCCAAAATACACTTTTGGTGTAATTCTAGCCAAACAAATTATAGTAAAAATTTTATTATTTTATAAAAATGTATAACATTATTCGATGTATTATATTACACTGGCATTAATAAAAAATAATAATACAAAATTGCCATTTTCTCTCTTTTGACTGACACAATGCAATTTTTAAGTTTACCCTGCTATAGTTCACTTCCGTGTTTCAAACCCGGAAATGTGAAAAGGGTCCATTTTATGGTTAGAGTTTGGACTGATTTCTTTTACAGAAATGTTGTTATTCCAGGACCAACCAAAGGCTGAACCAGAAATATGTCTTACTTGAAAAACATCACTGTGGCATTAATAAAAGTGGCCAAAAATGCAATTTTACTCATCGATTTTCAGTGATATGTAAATAGATGCTGACCTGCCACCATAAGAGTGAAATCAAAGCCTTTTTAACCGACTTCCTGTGTACTTGGTTTGGGAGGGTGGCAAAGCCGACATACTCTTTCTCCTGAAAGAATTAAATACAATTACATTTGAAACACACATTTCAGTAATAATACAAGGCAAAAGCCGTGACTTTACTTTCCATAACTGTACAGTATGCAAAAATGGACATCTTCAAGCCAAACCACATCTTGTGATAACAACAGGAATAAAACTGCATCAGAGCACCCCACCCCCCAAACCTCTAAGGCCATACATTAGTAGGGCATTCCCAGAATTCCTGCCATGCTCAGATTCTGTGCAGGATCAGGCAGGCCCAAAGGCCTCCATATTTACAATATTACATAATTCATTCTGTTATATAAAACCAGCCCACAGCTACATAGAATATTCATGCTTGGTTTGCATCGTCAATATGCACAGAATTAGCAGTGTTTATTTGGCCAATGCTTTTAAATATCTCCAGAATATGTGATCTGTAGGAAAAGATTCATTGCTCATGTATCTCTCCAAATGCCTTTTAGTACAATAGATTCTCCTGCTTGGCTTCATCTTAAGCTCTATTTGGCCTGTCTGTTAATGTCTCTAAGGAAGAGTGTTTATTCTGACCTAAAGACATGGATGTTGTGAATGTTTTTCAGTGGGCGATCACACCGATGAAAGTACAGAAAATGAATGGAAGGTTTACTTGCTGTGGTTTAAAACCATTAGCCTTATTTTCATCACTCTCCCAGTTTGACTGACAGTATGCCCTCGGGTGGACACATGGAAAGCCAAGCAAACATTTCAACATTTTCTAAGCCGGTGCACCTTGCACAGAGGCCACATGAACATCAGTTTATCTCAGATTTATCAGCACTAAGATTTGTAGTTATATGAATATGAAATTAGAAAGTTAGTACAAAATGTTAAACAATAAGACCCAGTGAAGCCTAAAGTAAATAAATTAGTAATAAAGAATATTCATTTAAGCACTATATGGGTTAATCTCATGAAGTCTTCATTATACAGTTGAAGTCAGAAGTTTACATACACCTTAGCCAAATACATTTAAACTCAGTTTTTCACAAGTCCTGACATTTATCCGAAGAAACATTCCCTGTCTTAGGTCAGTTAGGATCACTTCTTTATTTTAAGAATGTGAAATATCAGAATAATAGTAGAGAGAATTATTTATTTCAGCTTTTATTTCTTTCATCACATTCCCAGGGGGTCAGAAGTTTACACACACTTTGTTAGTATTTGGTGGAATTGCCTTTAAATTGTTTAGCTTTGGTCAAATGTTTTGGGTAGTCCTCCACAAGCTTCTCACAATAAGTTGCTGGAATTTTGGCCCATTCCTCCAGACAGAACTGGTGTAACTGAGTCATGTTTGTAAGCCTCCTTGTTCACACATGCTTTTTCAGTTCTGCCCACAATTGTTTTATCGGATTGAGGTCAGAGCTTTGTGATGGCCACTCCAATACCTTGACTTTGTTGTCCTTAAGCCATTTTGACACAACTTTGGAGGCATGCTTGGGGTCATTGTTCAATTGGAAGACCCATTTATGACCAAGCTTTAACTTCCTGGCTGATGTCTTGAGATGCTGCTTCAACATATCCACCTAATGTTCCTTCCTCGTGATGCCATCTATTTTGTGAAGTCCCACCAAGTCCCTCCTGCAGCAAAGCACCCTCACAACATGATGCTGCCGCCCCATGCTTCACAGCTGGGATGGTGTTCTTCAGCTTGTAAGACTCACCCTTTTTCCTCCAAACATAATGATGGTTATTATGGCCAAACTGTTCCATTTTTGCTTCATCAGACCAGAGGACATTTCTCCAAAAAGTAATATCTTTGTCCCCATGTGCACTTGCAAACTGTAGCCTGGCAGTTTTGGAGCAGTGGCTCCTTCATTGCTGAGCAGCCTTTCAGGTTATGTCGATATAGGACTTGTTTTACTGTGGATATAGATACTTGTCTACCTGTTTCCTCCAGCATCTTCACAAGGTCCTTTGCTGTTTTTCTTGGATTGATTTGCACTTTTTGCACCAAATTTCATTCATCTCTAGGAGACAGAATGAGTCTCCTTCCTGAGTGGTATGATGGTGGCGTGGTCCCATGGTGTTTATACTTGTGTACTGTTGTTTGTACAGATAAATGTGGTACCTTCAGGCATTTGGAAATTGCTCCCAAGGATGAACCAGACTTGTGGAGGTCCACAATTTCTTTTCTGAGGCCTTGGCTGATTTCTTTTGATTTTCCCATAATGTCAAGCAAAGAGGCACCGAGTTTGAAGGTAGGCCTTAAAAACATCCACAGGTACACCTCTAATTCAGTACACCTCCTATCAGAAGCTAATTGTCTAAAGGCTTGACATAATTTTCAGGAATTTTTTAAGCTGCTTAAAGGCACAGGTAACTTGTGTACGTAAACTTCTGACCCTCTGGAATTGTGATATAATCAATTAAAAGTGAAACAATCCGTCTGTAAACAGTTTATTGAAATATTACTTGTGTCAGGCACACAGTAGTCCTAAATGACTTGCCAAAACTATAGTCTGCAAATATGAAATCTGTGGAGCGGTTAAAAAATATGTTTTAATGACTTCAACCTAAGTGTATGTAAACTTCTGACTTCCACTGTATCCAGCTCACATTTCAGTATATAAGGAAAACAGTACATTTTGCATACATTTTTTTAGGACCATTAATTTTCTGCATTGTGAATTTATTTTCATAACAATTAAGTGGGAAAAAAAGATATACATTCTAAATTATATTTTAAAAATTATATATATATATAAATAATTTATCACAGTAGTACTTGTTGTATTGTCTTTATTTGACAATTTGTATTATTTTAATAATAATAATAACCTCTAATAATAACAATACAATTATTGTGCCTATTACAGTAATGATAATTTCTATAATGAGCTTAATTTTATATATGCAAATGTTTTTTTTATTCTAACATATCTATTTATTGATATTATTATTATCGTTAATGTTATTACAGTGAGGTTACTTTATACATATAATGTGATAAAATGTGTGAAACTGTGCTGTGCAGTGTGTGTAATCCAGGCAGTCAGGATTCGTTTCCAAGCATCTCTGAAAATGGACAGAATCCGTTTATTTGATAAGAAATACATTTGCAACCCACTAATGTAGGCTGAAACATATATAAGATGATCATTTGTATGTGTTGTTATTCTGATAACTAAACAGATGTGGATGGAAGCGTTAGGGGATGTATGGATGTTGTATGAGAATGCTGTTTTCTGGGTTATTCATAGCGCAATGCAACACACTGTCCCAGAATGAATGTATGGATGCTCACAGACCACCGATGTGGATCAAACTATGTTAAATAAAAATGGCTTTGCTTTGTATATTGATGATTGATTAAATGTGCTCTTACCTCTCCATCCTCTGTTGTGTGATGCGCGTGGTCCAAGGATGCAGACGCCCATTCCCATTTTCGCCCGAAAACCAGAGCGATTAATACAAACAAATAGATTAATTACATTTTCGCTATTGCATTTTCAGAAATTTCACTCACATGTTATTTTAGTTCCTAGTCCATCTTACCTGTTTTCACCGCCCGACTCTTGTACCTGGCGCTGCTCGTCATCCCGGCCGCTTTCGGAACGCTGATCCGCGGATCCTACTATGGAGAAGACGTGTTCATTAATAATCATGAGACTGGCGCTCGCCAGTGACAAGGAACGTCCCCACGAACTAGTTATTATTCAGGAGCCAAGACAGCTATTGGATAGCAAATGTTAGCATCCTCTAATTAATATTTATTAACCAATATTTTGCCATAGTAGGATTTGTATTTTCAATTTGGGAACAGCTGTAATATTATTAATATGTAACTATGGAATAATGTGTTGACTCTGAGGACTATATATGTATATACGTTTATGCATATGTAGTTTTATCATATGCATTTTTTTGCAGATTATTTTGCTGATTTTTTAAAAACAAAATTATTAAAAAATAAAAGAATACAACACAACATTTGGGCTGTTTAATTTGTTACAGACTATGTAAGACAATGAGGCTAACCTAAAAAAAAATTTAAAAAAATTAATGATCAATGAAGTATTATTAATGAAAAAAATACTGGACAAAAGAATAATCTTAAAATAGACCAGTTAAAGGGCATATTTAAACTGGTTTACTTAATTCGTATTTATAGAAATTTTACGGTAAAATACAGTAAAATAAATGAATAAAAAAAATGAATTCAATGACACAAAATTTCATCAGACTAAACTACACCAACTCTCTGTTGGCTGCAACATATGGCGATTCTACCAACTTGGAGGAATACACAGCATCAGTGACCAGCTACATCAGCAAGTGCATTGATGATGTCACTTTCTCCAAGACCATCACCACACGCTCCAACCAGAAGCCGTGGATGACTGCGGAGGTGTGCACGCTGCTGAGGTCCCGAGACTCCGCCTTCAGAGCAGGCGATAAGGCAGCCCTAAGAACAGCTAGGGCCAAACTGTCACGGGCAATCAGAGAGGCAAAGCGCGCACACGCCCAGAGAATCCACAGTCACTTCCAGGACAGCGGTGACACGCGGCGCATGTGGCAGGGCATCCAGGCCATCACGAACTACAGGACAACATCAGTTGCCTGTGACAAAGATGCCTCCCTTCCAGATGCGCTGAACGACTTCTACGCTCGGTTTGAAGTGCAGAACGACGTGATGGCGAGGAAGTCCACCCCTCCTCCCAACGACCAGGTGCTCTGTCTTACCACGGCAGATGTGAGGAAAACTCTACGTAGAGTCAACCCACGGAAGGCTGCTGGACCAGACAACATTCCTGGCAGAGTGCTCAGAGGATGTGCAGACCAGCTAGCAGATGTTCTTACCGACATCTTCAACATCTCTCTGAGCAGCGCCGTTGTTCCAACGTGCTTCAAGGCCACCACCATCATCCCCATGCCAAAGAAGTCTTCAGTGTCCTGCCTCAACGACTACCGTCCCGTCGCACTTACACCCATCATCATGAAGTGCTTCGAGAGGCTCATCATGAGGCAGATTAAGACCCAGCTGCCCCCTCACTAGACCCACTGCAGTTTGCGTATCGTTCAAACTGTTCAACGGACGATGCCATCACCACAACCCTCCATCTGGCCCTCACCCACCTAGACAATAAGGACTCATACGTTCGAATGCTGTTCATAGATTTCAGCTCAGCATTCAACACAATCATTCCCCAGCACCTGATTGGAAAGCTGAACCTGCTGGGCCTGGACACCTCCCTCTGCAACTGGATCCTGGACTTCCTGACTGGGAGACCTCAGTCAGTCCGGATCGGGAACAGCATCTCCACCACCACCACACTGAGCACTGGGGCCCCCAGGGCTGTGTGCTCAGTCCACTGCTGTTCACTCTGCTGACTCACGACTGTGCAGCAATGCACAGCTCGAACCACATCGTCAAGTTCGCCGATGACACGACCGTGGTGGGTCTCATCAGCAAGAACAACGAGTCAGCATACAGAGAGGAGGTGCAGCGGCTGACGAACTGGTGTAGAGCCAACAACCTGTCCCTGAATGTCGACAAAACAAAAGAGATGGTTGTTGACTTTAGGAGAGCACAAGGTGAACACACTCCGCTGAACATCGACGGCTCCTCTGTGGAGATCGTCAAGAGCACCAAATTTCTTGGTGTTCACCTGGCGGAGAACCTCACCTGGTCCCTCAACACCAGCTCTATCACCAAGAAAGCCCAGCAGCGTCTCTACTTTCTTCGAAGGCTGAGGAAAGCACATCTCCCAACCCCCATCCTCACTACATTCTATAGAGGGACTATTGAGAGCATCCTGAGCAGCTGCATCACTGCCTGGTTTGGGACTTGCACCGTTTCGGACCGCAAAGCCCTGCAGAGGATAGTGAGGACAGCTGAGAAGATCATTGGGGTCTCTCTTCCCTCCATCAAAGACATTTTCAAAAACACTGTATCCGCAAAGCAACCAGCATTGTGGACGACCCCACACACCCCTCACACAAACTCTTTACCCTCCTCCCGTCTGGCAAGAGGTACCGAAGCATTCGGGCCCTCACGGCCAGACTGTGTAACAGCTTCTTCCCCAAGCCATCAGGCTTCTCAATACTCAGAGACTGGTTTGACACACACGTGTCCTGAGTTGCACTTTAATAACTGTCACTTTATAACTGTCTGCTACCTCAATAACTGCTATGTGCATAGAACACTATCTCATAGTATGTTATGTTTACATCTTTAGAAACTGTCATCTTTTTGCACTACTGAGTACTGGTCGGCGCTGCACTGTCTATTGTCCTGTTCATTGTCAGTAATTTGTTGTACTGTCCTGTACTTTTTGCACATGTTTGCACGTGCACTTTATATAGATATATATAGGTTTTTTTATATAGGTATTTTATTTCGTTGTGTAGTCTCATGTGGTCCTATGTTGGTCCTTTGTTGTTTTTATGTAGCACCATGGTCCTGGAGGAACGTTGTCTCGTTTTGCTGTGTACTGTACTAACTGTATATGGTTGAAACGACAATAAAAACCACTTGACTTGACTTGACTTGTTCCCACATCTATCTGTCAGTGGATCACCAGCTTTCTGACGAACAGGCAGCAGCTAGTGAGATTAGGGAAATTCACTTCCAGCACCTGATCAGCACTGGTGCCCCCCAGGGATGTGTGCTCTCCCCACTACTCTTCTCCCTGTACACAAGAGACTGACCAGCCAAGAATCCCTCTGTTAAGCTCCTGAAGATTGCAGACGACACTACTGTCATCGGCCTCATCCAAAATACGATGAGCAAGTATACAGAAGGGAGGTTGAACGGCTGGCTCACTGGTGCAGTCAAAACAACCTGGAGCTGAACATGCTCAAAACGGTGGAGATGATTGTGGACTTTAGGAGGAACACCCCAACATTGACCCCCCTCACCGTTCTAAACAGAACTGTACACTTCCAGAGTGAGGAAAAGGGCAGTTAAAATCACTCTGGGCCCCACTCACCCAGCACACTACCCTTTTGAACTGTTGCCTTCTGGCCGGCGCTACAGAGCTCTGAGCACCAGAACCGTCAGGCACCGGAACAGTTTTTTCCCTCAGGCTATCCATCTCATGAAGAGTAAAAACTGCCCCATTGAGCAATAATTATGTGCAATTTACTGTCAAGTCTTTTTATATTTATCCAACACATCCAAACTTTTCTGCCATTACATTCCCTTGTACCGTTTATAATGTATAAAGATTTGTATTTGTATTTGTCTTATATTCTGTATATACTTTATTTTAAATTTTATTTTTAAATTCATTTTTTTATTATTATCTCTGGCTTGTTGCTGTATTGTTTGTGCACTGGAAGCTTCTGTCACCAAGTCACCTTGTATATGTGAGCATACTTGGCAATACAATTCTGAAAATACAAAAAGAATAAAAAAAATTTTTTATTATCATTTAATAAAACATTTCTGATTTATTAATTAATCATGCATTAATATTTGTTTATTGTTTAGTTTAAGTTGAAAATTGATTATTTCCCTTTTTAAGATGCTTTTCCAGTCCTGTATAGAGATCCGATGTTGTTTGCAGACAAAGACGGAAGGTGGCAGTGTAACGTCATTCCAAATTCTGTCATGTTGAATCGTGTTAATGTTTGCACTGTGATAGTCTGAATGAATGCATGTGACCCAGACTTTGTGCTTAAATTATACATAAATTATTGGTGATGCGTGCATTTTCCTGACACATTAAGACATGCAGGAAGATGTCCGAAGGGCAACACAATTGTGAGAGTCTGCTGTGTAAATAATACCCAGAAAAACACTTTGACAGGTTACCAAGGCTAAGTATAGAGAATTGTTCCTCTCAGTGTCACAAATTAAGCACTTTATTCATTTCAAAACACATTGTTAATTTTGGAACATGCTTACATTTAACTCTACTCAGTATAAATTAAGTAGGCCAATGAATAAATGTGGAGAGAGAAGTTTCCTCTAAACGTTTGAAGTATGTTGAGGAATAATGGTGATTTGCTCTCAGAAACAGTTGATATTTTAATTAACTCATTTGGTTGCATCTGGTACAATAAAGAAAACTAGATGGTTTACATTTTCTTAAAAGCAGTCATGCCCATCTAAAACTGTGATGTTAAGGTTTTCTGAGTGGTTTTAGTGCAGTTAGGAGTTCTCGTGGTTGCTTAGCTTTAAGATTTGTTTTGAAAATCTCTAGCCCAAAATATGCTGAATACTAAGTGATGCAAGTGATCCCTTCACCAGCACTATTAGTAAAAGTGATTGATTTTTCACAATTTGACCTAAATTAAGACTGCATCTCATTGCTTAAAGTATGATTTCTTATTAAAGGAATATTCCGAGTTCAATACAAGTTAAGCTCAATCGAGCATTTGTGGCGTAATGTTAATTACCACAAAAAAATATTTCGACTTGTCCCACCTTTCTCTAAATAAAGCAAAAATCGAGGTTACAGTGAGTCACTTACAATGGAAGTGAATGGGGCCAATTTTTGAAATGATTTGAAGGCAGAAATGTGAAGCTTTTTTAATTTTATAAAAGAGATTACATTAATTCTTCAGTTATAAAGCAGCATGGTTGTTTAAATCATTGTTTTTACAATAATTTTAGGGGTTTTGGCATTATGTCGTCATGGCAACCAAGTTGTAAAAATTTGATATAATTTAACACAGAGATTTTATCACAATAAATTAATAAATCATGTTAACACACATACTGTTTATGTCTTGTGGCTATACTTTTGAAACAGTAAGTACAAACCCAGAGGAATCTTTCCTATTTTATTTTTTTTTTAAGAAAATGAGGGACTAATCGATATTATTGTTTCTGGTAATCAACATTATGCCACAAATTCTGTCTATTATGCCTAACTTACAGTTGAAATTAGAAGTTTACATACACTTAGGTTGAAGTCATTAAACATTTCATTTTTGGTCATTTTTTAACCACTCCACAGATTTCATATGAGCAAACTATAGTTTGTAGTTTATAGTTAAAGTCATTTAGGACTACTTTGTGCATGACAGGAGTTATTTTTCCAACAATTGTTTACAGACAGATTGTTTCACTTTTAATTGACTATATCACAAATCCAGTGGGTCAGAAGTTTACATACACTAAGTTAACTGTGCCTTTAAGCAGCGTATAAAATTCCAGAAAATGATGTCAAGCCTTTAGACAATTAGCTTCTGATAGGCTAATTTGAGGTGTACCTGTGTATTTATTTTAAGGCCACCTTCAAACTCATTTCCACTGGGCTTGACATTATGGGAAAATCAAAAGAAATCAGCAAAAGACCTGAGAAAAAAAAATCGTGGACCTTCACAATTCAGGTTCATCCTTGGGAGCAATTTCCAAACACCTGAAGGTACCACGTACATCTGTACAAACAACAGTACGCAAGTATAAACACCACGGGACCACACAGCCATCATACTGCTCAGGAAGGAGACATATTCTGTCTCCTACAGATGAACGTAATTTTTTGCTAAATGTGCAAATCAAATAAACAACAGAAAAGTACCTTGTGAAGATGCTGGAGGAAACAGGAAGACAAGTATCTACATCCAGAGTAAAACGTCCTATATCGACATAACCTGAAAGGCTGCTCAGCACGAAGCCACTGCTCCAAAACTGCCCAAAAAATGCCAGAGTACAGTTTGCAAATGCACATGGAGACAAAGATCTTACTTTTTGGAGAAATACCCTCTGGTCTGATGAAACAAAAATTTAACTGTTAGGCCATAATGAAAATTTTTATGTTTAGAGAAAAGAAAAGGTGAGGCTTGTAAGCCAAAGAACACCATCCCAACCGTGAAGTGGCAACATCATGTTGATTTGCTGCAGGAGGGACTTTTGGGACATCACAAAATAGATGGCATCATGAGAACATTATGTGGAAATATTGAAGCAACAACTAAACACATCAGCCAGGAACTTAAAGCTCGGTCGCAAATCGGTCTTCAAAATGGACATAATACCAATTTTTCCAGCTACCCACCAGTTTATAACTACTAGTCTATGCAAGTCTTTACTGTATGTTGAAGTTTCTAGTTTGTAATCAACTCATCAGGGTCAGAATTTCTGTGTTATTAGTCTACCGAAACCCATTAGCTATAAGCAATGGTGCAACAAAACAAAAACATCATAAACACAGAAGTACAGTGCTGGTCACAATCGTTCACACAGGCATACTAGCAAAGGGGCAAAACAATGATGGGAAAATCCTTTAGAAACAGTCAAATTTGTGAGCTGCAAGCCATGGTCACCTTCCTGTACTTCAGTGCTGGTTATTAGACAGCATTCAAACAATTATTAGTCCATTCTGCAATTAATGACCACATGCTATAATTATGCATGACTCCTGATTTAAACAATCACAGCATAACTACTTGGCACAAGCATTGTTGCTGCTCTATCCTACTTGAAAGGCCTTGCTAATTTTGAATTCAGTTTCTTAATTTATATAATGGCTCTGATGTCATCAGGCTTTCCCGCAGTTTCATCAGTGTGTTTACAAACAGTTCAATTCGTTTATTGTTCCCTAGAGCAATGGCCATTGTTGAAGTTCATCAATTCATACATCAAAAATGTCTGTTTTTGTATGCTCAGATTCACATTTTATTTTTAAGTAAATGCCAAACTTGCCAATAATTTTTTGCATTTTCTGAAGAAAATTGCTTGTGCAAAATGTGTGTGGTTGCCAGGGGTTTGCCATCCATTTGCTACATGTTCTGGGTGGTTTTTAGCATGTCCCTATCTGGTTGCTAGGGTGTTTTGGGTGGATGCTAGGTGGTTATGTATTGGCCTAAGTCAAAAGAGCCCACCCTGAGTCTCATATAAAATTCCTGTCCCTAGAAACGTTTTGGGTTCCTCCTTCAATCTAAGTTTAAGTGTATTTTTGGACAGCTGAAAATCGAGATTTTGGCATTATTGTTTTCATGTGAATAAATATAGGTACATTTCTAGTCTCAACATTTTTTGGACTTCAGACCTTTGTTTTGTTGGACAACAAAAACTAGCTTAAAGAAAAACATTTTGATCCTCTTCTATAAAATAATGGATTACTCAGCAAATATGAATCCCTGGCATTTAATATTTTGGCTTTCATTATCATTTATTTTTGTCTTTCTTTAGAAAAAGTTTCTGAACTTTAGTTGATTTGGATTTTTTTCGTCCACAAGGTGAAAATAGCAAGTCTGATTGCAAAATGTAAAACTTAGGGTTAGGGAATTGTTCCTGAAAAAGTATCTGAAAAAAACTAAATCAAACATTTTCATTTGTAAACAGGTTTATGAAAATTCTGCGAGCTGCATGGCATTTCATGTAGCATATTTTGAACCCTAAAAAACTGCAGAGAAAATGACGTAAGCATGATTTCTGCCAGTTGCGGGGCCACTGATGCGACTTATCTTTTTAATGTTTGGAACATCTCATGGTGCTCCAACAAACAGAACGTACCACAGGAAGCTTCATGGTCACAAATGGGCAAGGTAGGTATGCTTGAACACTTCCTCCAATGGACAGCTGCAATGTTGGGCCACATTAAGTTTTCTTGGGAAACTGGCACCTCAGGAACACATAGGGTTTGTGTTACGCATCCATACAATGGCTCATTAAAGGTGGATTGAACGCCTTTGCACCAGCACGCTAACTATGCTTGGTACATTGCAGGAAGCTTTTATTGTTCTGTACAAGCTGTTTCCTTGTTTCTCTTCTCATGACGAACAATTGAAAGCAGGCGGGTGGGGATTACAGCAAATGTGTCTTTCTTTTTAAGTAAAACTCAACTCACTCAACTGAAAGCTGGCAATGGAGTTTTTAGGTGTCCAGCGTTTAAGCAATTAAAGGCACAGTTCACCCAAAAATGAAAATTCTGTCATAATTTAATCATCCAAATCTGTATGACTTTCTTCTGTGGAACAATAAAAGAGATTTTATGCATACTTTTAAGTTATTCTGCAAATCTGGTCACCTGTACAGTAAAAGTCATCAATAGCTTCCACAGAATTTAGTCTATGTGGAATGTACAGTCCAGTAAATGCTACTTAATGATTGTACCATGTGGACAAAGGAAGTGGCCTCATTCTTAAAAGAAGACAGCTGATCTAAAGACTGATAGGGAAAATGGCTGAGGAAACGTAAAGCAAAACATTGAGTCACATAAGTACATTTTCACCACTATGGTAAGGAGAGTCAGCACTGGTCTGCATTGGGCACAAGAGTTTATCAGAGGAAAGAAATGAGTAACGTCCAAATCTTTTCCCAGCAGAATATTGGACCAAACAATAGTCATAGTTTTTAAAGGGCCGCCCGCATCCTCCTTGTGAATTCAGAATTCCCAAGGCATAAATCATTTTCAAGCACCTGACCACATATAAAAAGAATTAGCCAGTATCCATTACAATTATGTTCTTTGGTTAGTAAATGAATGTAAATGCACCAGAGAAGACCTATAATATGTCTTTTTAATTTTTTTTATGAAAGTAATGGAAATTCCAGCACATCTGAAATTCTGTATGGTGTTTAATAGAGTTCTGTGGTGGAAATGAGGAGCTGAAGGGGGTTTTTGCCCAGGGCGCCATACAAGCTAGAACCGCTACTGTAATTTCTCCAGGCCCTGAAGCAGCAAAACAGCCCCAAATCATGATGCTACCTCCACCGTACTTAGCTGTTGAGATGATGTTTACATGTTGGTAAGCAGTGCTGCATATTCTTCACAAACAATTCGACCATTTCATGATCAGATATGTTAACCAGTTCCAATGATTCCTTCAAGTGTTTATCTGTCACTCCATGTTCTTTTTTACCTCATTGAGCATTATGTCCTTTGAGTCATCTTGGCTGGATGGCCACTTCCATGGAGAGTAGCCACAGTACTAAACTGTCTCCATTTATAGACAATTTGTCTAGAAGAGATAACTTTGTAACCCTTTCCATCTTTATGCTAAGGAACAATTCTTGGTCATATGTCTACAGAGATCTCTTTTTTTGCTATGCATGGTCCACGTCAGCAGATGCTTCTTCTGAATAGCAAACTCAAAATGTTTGATACATTTTTATAAGTCAAAGTAGTTGTAACCCACACCTCCAATCTCGTTTAATTAATTGGATACTCCTGACTCTAATGATCTTTTTTGTTGTCTTTAGCCAATGGGGGTTCACTTACTTTTTCCACAGTACTGTTAATGTTTAATGGGATGTGTTCAATATAGACATGAAAGATTATAAATGTTGGTGTGGTGTTAGCTTAAGCACACTTGTGTCTACACTTGTGACTTTGATGAAGTGATGTAATGGAGTGGTGGTGGCATAGTGGGCTAAAGCACTGAACTGGTAAGCAGGTTGCTGGTTCAATCCCAACAGCCGCCACCATTTTGTCCTTGAGCAAGGCACTTAACTCCAGGTTGCTCTGGGGGGTTTGTCCCTGTAATAAGAGCCCTGTAAGTCGCTTTGGATAAAAGCGTCTTCCAAATGCATTAATGTAATGAAGATGAGATCACGGAGTAATTATTGCAGAAAACCAGCTAATTCCAAAGGTTTCACCTACTTTAAGACCCTTAGGCTAAATATATAACACTCTATGCATCCCAAATACACATGATGAAATACTATTTTCACACTTTTGGCATAATTTGGCAAAATTACAGCTTATTTAGAAATGACAACAAATACAAATATTCTGATCACATGTGATAATTACCTTGATTTTTCTTTGTTTTCTTCAAACATCAATTGTCTCATATTTAATCTCAAACATGCTCTTCACGGACACTTCTGTCGAGAACAGGGGTTTTCAAACTGGGGAAAAATTGGAGAGAGAGAGAAAAAAATATTTTACAATATCTATTTTTAGGCCTGTTAAAGTCAACATTAAGATATGAATTATCTAGGTTTAATGCAATAAAAATAACACATTTCCTGAATTTAAATGATTATATGTGGTTCAAAGGACTGGTTGGAAATCAGTAAATGTATTATTTTATTCACCTGACAGGCATGATATTTTAAAGTAAAAAACAAACAAACTATAAAAACAAATCAGCATTTTGGTTTTAATACAATGACAATATAAAGGCCAATTATATTATTTGGAAACAATTAGGAAACAAAATGTCTTTTTTAATAAAACGCTTTGTAATATAATACATTTTTCACACGGCATATAGTTTTATTTTTATTTTTATACATGATAATGTATAGCTGCCTTTATAAGAGGCTCTAAGAAGGGGGTCCCTTCCTGGGGATCGCCATATCTGGGGGTCTAAGGAATAAAACGTTCGAAAGACCATAAACAAGTACACTGACTTTTGACAACATTTTAATAGGGGCAAAATGGTGTGGTGGAAATGATGTGATGGGACAGTTGTTATTTCTGAAAAATAGATAGAAATCTATTTCACACAATAAATATTTAAATGGTTTATGCACTATTTGTTTAGTTTATAATAGTTTTAAAGATGCAATAATTTGTAGTTTTTGTAGTTTAATAGTTAAATTCTAAGTCTGGGACAAGGCTAAAACAGTACAATATGTACGCAAAAGGCATTTGAAAAGTACCAAAATTAAAGGATGATGGCATGATAAAAAAAGCTCCTAATCAGTTTTAATGTTGCTATGGTGTTCTGTTTGTTTGCTAAGCCATTGCTAGGTGGTCGCTTACTGGCCCAAGTTAAAAGAATCCATCCCTGAAATCTCCATGTTCCCTCCTTTAATTAGTCTTTGGGGTGTTTTTTTTTTTTGTGGCTATTTTATAATACGACCAACAAATATCAACAAATTTGAAGTAAAGTGATAAAGTCACTGAGAGGTTAGTGAATGTTTTACAAAATGAAAACTGATGGTTTGTTAGATATTTAGATTCACCATTATGCTAGAACAATAGTCTTGAGGGAAATAATAAGATAGGGCAGGATTTCCGCACTATACATCTCCATCCTTTCTCAGCCCACGTGACCCTGCTTGGGTCACCTCAGCCACTTAAGTGTCCATCGTCCACAAGCCAAAGTTGCAGTTGTGCCAAAGAATGAGGTCTTGATGCTTTGTTCCTGCACTCATTTCCTGGCTGATGTTACAGATCAGACCTAAATACGTGTTCAATCCCAGACACCTGGTTTGGCCTCTTCCCAATAGCCAGACTGCAGGAAACATCTGGGGAAAGCACAGGCATCAGTGTTTTTTGTGCACTTCTGGTATTAAAGGCATAGTTCACCCAAAAAGAAAGAAGTGAGAAACAGACTGAAATTTAAGTTGTTATTAACCGAGAATCTTCCCCTTCAGTGAAATGGATTATCGTGCCAAAGATTTGTGATCTTGAGAACATGATCACTTCAATTATGAACGAATCCAGACCAATTGGCTTTCATTTGAAAAGTTGAAGTACGATTCATTCATGAATCACTTCTTCCCAGAGAGAGAGAGCTATGGCGGATGTCAAGATTTTCAGTGAATAATGATTTAACATTTGATCTGTTTCTCACAAAAACTATTATATGTTTTTAAAAGACATAGAATATACTACAGCGCACTCCTTTTGTGTTGTTTGAAAAAGTCGTTGACAGGATGTCAGTAATTACTCGTTGACAGCGACTGTAAAGTAAATGTTCCATGGTGATCTAGATAGACCACACCAAATTACAACTGCTTACTAATTATCGCTATTTCAACTACTTAGCCTACTGTATAACAGTGGGGATTTTAACCTCCTTGGCACCCTCATGTTATCAGTATTCACGTGGCATCTGTGCAAAGAAAAATAACAGCTACCGTCGTGACCTAATTTGATAGGGAAGCATCAGATAAGAAAATGACTATGAGGAAGGAAATGTGGTTTTCACAATAACATAATGGAATCGTACAGTTAGACCAGAGTGCATCAGAAACAAGAAACTCTGCTAAAACAGGTACAGTCATTTGCAAAGCAAGTGTAAGCCCATATAAACAATCCTTAAAATCAGACATTGATGGCTAATAACCAGCCACACACACTCACACACAAAAATAGTGTTCTTGAACCTTCATAGAGGTTTCTTATTGATTATTGATGGCATAACTTTTAAGCATTTATAGTGGTGCCAGCAAAGGCAAGCATCACTATCACTATTGCTAATGCCAGGGATGCTAAGATCTTTCAACCCCCTCACCTTAAGGATGAGTAGTGATTTTTCTCCACACCCGCCGGAAACCGATGGAGTGCATACTCCGGGTAGGGAAGGAGATATTGCACCAAGTGAAGGAGTTCAAGGGGTCTTGTTCACGATTGAGGGGACAATGGAGCGGGAGGTTGGCCGGAGAATTGGGGCAGCGGGGGCGGTATTGCACTCGCTCCATCATCACGATAAGAGAGCTGAGCCGGAAGGCAAAGCTCTCGATCTACCGGTCAATTTTTGTTCCTACCCTCACCTATGGTCATGAAGGTTGGGTCATGACCGAAAGAACTAGGTCACGAGTACAAACGGCCGAAATGGGCTTCCTCAGAAAGGTGGCAGGCTTCTCCCTTAAAGATAGGGTGAGGAGCTCAGTCATCCGTGAAGAGCTCGGAGTTGAGCCGCTGCTCCTTTGCGTCGAAAGGAGTCAGTTTGAGGATAATAAAAGACCCATTGGGCATGTTTACATTTTGACAAGTTGTCATTTCATCTTGCATCATTTTCTCCATCCTATAGGGTACTAACTTACTGACAAACTAAGAGTGTAAGACATCATTTTATGACAACTAATAACTAACTGACTAACATTGTGGAAGACAACACTGTGTGACAGCTAACTAACTAATAAACTAACTAACAACCAACCAACAAGTGTGTGTAAGACACCATTGTATGACAGCTAACTAATAAACTAACTAACTAACAACCAACCAACAAGCGTGTGTAAGACACCATTGTACTAACTTGTAAACTAACTGACTAACTAACTTACTAACCAACAAACAAACATGTGTAAGACAACATTGTGTGACAGCTAACTAATAAACTAACTAACTAACAACCAACCAACGTGTGTAAGACACCACTGTATGACAGCTAACTAACTTATAAACTAACTGACTAACTAACTAACCAACCAACAAACAAACATGTGTAAGACAACATTGTGTGACAGCTAACTAATAAACTAACTAACTAACAACCAACCAACGTGTGTAAGACACCATTGTATGACAGCTAACTAACTTATAAACTAACTGACTAACTAACTAACCAACCAACCAACCGTGTGTAAGACACCATTGTATGACAGCTAACTAACTTATAATATAACTGACTAACTAACTTACTAACCAACCAACCAACAAACAAACGTGTGTAAAACACCATTGTATGACAGCTAACTAACTTATAAACTAACTGACTAACTAACTAACTAACTAACCAACCAACCAACAAACGTGTGTAAGACACCATTGAATGACAGCTAACTAACTTATAAACTAACTGACTAACTAACTAACTAACTAACCAACCAACCAACAAACGTGTGTAAGACACCATTGTATGACAGCTAACTAACTTATAAACTAACTGACTAACTAACTAACTAACCAACCAACCAACAAACGTGTGTAAGACACCATTGTATGACAGCTAACTAACTTATAAACTAACTGACTAACTAACTAACCAACCAACCAACGTGTGTAAGACACCATTTTATGACAGCTAACTAACTTATAAAATAACTGACTAACTAACTAACTAACTAACCAACCAACCAACAAACGTGTGTAAGACACCATTGTATGACAGCTAACTAACTTATAAACTAACTGATTAACTAACTAACTAACCAAGCAACCAACAAACGTGTGTAAGACACCATTGTATGACAGCTAACTAATTTATAAACTAACTGACTAACTAACTAACTAACTAACCAACCAACCAACAAACGTGTGTAAGACACCATTGTATGACAGCTAACTAACTTATAAACTAACTGACTAACTAACTAACTAACCAACCAACCAACCAACAAACGTGTGTAAAACACCATTGTATGACAGCTAACTAATTTATAAACTAACTGACTAACTAACTAACCAACCAACCAACAAACGTGTGTAAGACACCATTGTATGACAGCTAACTAACTTATAAACTAACTGACTAACTAACTAACTAACCAACGTGTGTAAGACACCATTGTATGACAGCAAACTAACTTATAAAATAACTGACTAACTAACTAACTAACTAACTAACCAACCAACCAACAAACGTGCGTAAGACACCATTGTATGACAGCTAACTAACTTATAAACTAACTGACTAACTTACTAACCAACCAACCAACAAACGTGTGTAAGACACCATTGTATGACAGCTAACTAACTTATAAACTAACTGATTAACTAACTAACTAACCAAGCAACCAACAAACGTGTGTAAGACACCATTGTATGACAGCTAACTAACTTATAAACTAACTGATTAACTAACTAACTAACCAAGCAACCAACAAACGTGTGTAAGACACCATTGTATGACAGCTAACTAATTTATAAACTAACTGACTAACTAACTAACTAACTAACCAACCAACCAACAAACGTGTGTAAGACACCATTGTATGACAGCTAACTAACTTATAAACTAACTGACTAACTAACTAACTAACCAACCAACCAACCAACAAACGTGTGTAAAACACCATTGTATGACAGCTAACTAACTTATAAACTAACTGATTAACTAACTAACTAACCAACCAACCAACAAACGTGTGTAAGACACCATTGTATGACAGCTAACTAACTTATAAACTAACTGACTAACTAACTAACCAACGTGTGTAAGACACCATTGTATGACAGCAAACTAACTTATAAAATAACTGACTAACTAACTAACTAACTAACCAACCAACCAACAAACGTGTGTAAGACACCATTGTATGACAGCTAACTAACTTATAAACTAACTGACTAACTTACTAACCAACCAACCAACAAACGTGTGTAAGACACCATTGTATGACAGCTAACTAACTTATAAACTAACTGATTAACTAACTAACCAACCAGCCAACAAACGTGTGTAAGACACCATTGTGTGACAAATAACTTACTGAGACTGTAAGACGCCATTGTATGACAGCTAACTAACTTATAAACTAACTAACTTACTAACCAAAACACAAATGTGTGTTAGACACCATTGTGCGACAGAAAACGTACTGAGTGTGAGAGATGCCATTGTGTTACTGCTAACTAACTTATAAACTAACTGACTAATCAACCAACCAACAAGCGTGTGTAAGACACCACCTTCTGCTTAAGTCTTATGATTGATTAATATTTGGCTACATTGGTGGCACCCAGTCTGTTGATCAGCATTTTATGCGCTTGGAGAAAGCAGCTGACTTCCCATCAGTTATCTTTTTCCTTTTTATTTTGGCAGATGTTACTTACTGTTTTCCAGAATCTTGCGAGATATGAATTTACACAGAAAACTGCATTACATCACTGTAGGTGGAGTATGCAGGGAGGATGTATCATATTCAGATAACTGCATGGATTTATGAGAAACAACAACATTAATACCCCAAATTAAAGTGAATTCCTTATTTGTTATTCCAGCAACAGGAAAATTCAGTTTAAAATAGATTTAGATTGAGTATAGAATATCACACAAGACATGTCAACTTCCCAAAGGCATTTCATGTCAACTACCATACTGAATGGAACTGCCACTTCCTAAAAAAAATGATAAAAATGTAATTAAATAATAATGGTAATAAAAAACTCCTTCATTCTAGAGTCGCTGGATCCATAAAACAGGGTATTCTGATGATATAGAACAAACCAGCTGCTACTGTTTGAGTCTTTGGTGTCCAAGGTGGTATCAGTCGTCTCTCAATCTCCCAGTAGCTGCATGTTCACAATTACAAATCTAAGCATTATGACTGTACACATGACACACTAGATTGCACATAGATAAAGTACATTTATTGAAACTTTTCTTGCCAAAGAATACCAGCGAGGCAAAGACACCGCCAATCCAATTGTTCATTAAAACTCTCACTTCTGATTGGCTGTTGGGAGACGCTCCGTGCTCTGATCAACAAAGGTGATTTCAAGGTAAGTCAGTTCACTCGGCGTCCGTTTTTGGAACGCTCTTGGGCAGGTCGGGCAGCTTTTTTTTTGTAAACAAGCGTCATGAATGTGCAGCTCCTATCTACTTGAATGGGGAAAGACCGAAGTCTCCACAATGGTTGATCCAGATTTCGATAAAATATTAAATAAGCAGTAAAAGCTCCAATCCTCGGCATTGCATCTGATCTAACTATGCAGGGAAACAGGGAAAAGTCGTGGTACGACGATGATCCACGGGAGTGGTGTGTCGTTCCGTCACAACTTTAACTCAGATTACGCTCAGATCCGTTGACAGTTGGCTGCTTTTGGGAGTTCCAATTTCTCCCATTAATTTTAATAGAAGTGGCCCGTCTCTGCTAAATATTCTCTGTTTTGACAAGCAGGAATTTTTAATTTATTTTTTTTTATTGGAAAATTATGCGAACACATAACACTAACTAACTTATAAACTAACTGACTAACTAACTAACCAACCAACCAACGTGTGTAAGACACCATTGTATGACAGCTAACTAACTTATAAACTAACTGACTAACTAACTAACCAACCAACCAACCGTGTGTAAGACACCATTGTATGACAGCTAACTAACTTATAATATAACTGACTAACTAACTTACTAACCAACCAACCAACAAACAAACGTGTGTAAAACACCATTGTATGACAGCTAACTAACTTATAAACTAACTGACTAACTAACTAACTAACCAACCAACCAACAAACGTGTGTAAGACACCATTGTATGACAGCTAACTAACTTATAAACTAACTGACTAACTAACTAACTAACTAACTAACTAACCAACCAACCAACAAACGTGTGTAAGACACCATTGTATGACAGCTAACTAACTTATAAACTAACTGACTAACTAACTAACTAACCAACCAACCAACAAACGTGTGTAAGACACCATTGTATGACAGCTAACTAACTTATAAACTAACTGACTAACTAACTAACTAACCAACCAACCAACAAACGTGTGTAAGACACCATTGTATGACAGCTAACTAACTTATAAACTAACTGATTAACTAACTAACTAACCAACCAACCAACAAACGTGTGTAAGACACCATTGTATGACAGCTAACTAACTTATAAAATAACTGACTAACTAACTAACTAACCAAGCAACCAACAAACGTGTGTAAGACACCATTGTATGACAGCTAACTAACTTATAAACTAACTGATTAACTAACTAACTAACCAACCAACCAACAAACGTGTGTAAGACACCATTGTATGACAGCTAACTAACTTATAAACTAACTGATTAACTAACTAACCAAGCAACCAACAAACGTGTGTAAGACACCATTGTATGACAGCTAACTAACTTATAAACTAACTGATTAACTAACTAACTAACCAACCAACCAACAAACGTGTGTAAGACACCATTGTATGACAGCTAACTAACTTATAAACTAACTGACTAACTAACTAACTAACCAACCAACCAACCAACAAACGTGTGTAAAACACCATTGTATGACAGCTAACTAACTTATAAACTAACTGATTAACTAACTAACTAACCAACCAACCAACAAACGTGTGTAAGACACCATTGTATGACAGCTAACTAACTTATAAACTAACTGACTAACTAACTAACCAACGTGTGTAAGACACCATTGTATGACAGCAAACTAACTTATAAAATAACTGACTAACTAACTAACTAACCAACCAACCAACAAACGTGTGTAAGACACCATTGTATGACAGCTAACTAACTTATAAACTAACTGACTAACTTACTAACCAACCAACCAACAAACGTGTGTAAGACACCATTGTATGACAGCTAACTAACTTATAAACTAACTGATTAACTAACTAACCAACCAGCCAACAAACGTGTGTAAGACACCATTGTGTGACAAATAACTTACTGAGACTGTAAGACGCCATTGTATGACAGCTAACTAACTTATAAACTAACTAACTTACTAACCAAAACACAAATGTGTGTTAGACACCATTGTGCGACAGAAAACGTACTGAGTGTGAGAGATGCCATTGTGTTACTGCTAACTAACTTATAAACTAACTGACTAATCAACCAACCAACAAGCGTGTGTAAGACACCACCTTCTGCTTAAGTCTTATGATTGATTAATATTTGGCTACATTGGTGGCACCCAGTCTGTTGATCAGCATTTTATGCGCTTGGAGAAAGCAGCTGACTTCCCATCAGTTATCTTTTTCCTTTTTATTTTGGCAGATGTTACTTACTGTTTTCCAGAATCTTGCGAGATATGAATTTACACAGAAAACTGCATTACATCACTGTAGGTGGAGTATGCAGGGAGGATGTATCATATTCAGATAACTGCATGGATTTATGAGAAACAACAACATTAATACCCCAAATTAAAGTGAATTCCTTATTTGTTATTCCAGCAACAGGAAAATTCAGTTTAAAATAGATTTAGATTGAGTATAGAATATCACACAAGACATGTCAACTTCCCAAAGGCATTTCATGTCAACTACCATACTGAATGGAACTGCCACTTCCTAAAAAAAAATGATAAAAATGTAATTAAATAATAATGGTAATAAAAAACTCCTTCATTCTAGAGTCGCTGGATCCATAAAACAGGGTATTCTGATGATATAGAACAAACCAGCTGCTACTGTTTGAGTCTTTGGTGTCCAAGGTGGTATCAGTCGTCTCTCAATCTCCCAGTAGCTGCATGTTCACAATTACAAATCTAAGCATTATGACTGTACACATGACACACTAGATTGCACATAGATAAAGTACATTTATTGAAACTTTTCTTGCCAAAGAATACCAGCGAGGCAAAGACACCGCCAATCCAATTGTTCATTAAAACTCTCACTTCTGATTGGCTGTTGGGAGACGCTCCGTGCTCTGATCAACAAAGGTGATTTCAAGGTAAGTCAGTTCACTCGGCGTCCGTTTTTGGAACGCTCTTGGGCAGGTCGGGCAGCTTTTTTTTTGTAAACAAGCGTCATGAATGTGCAGCTCCTATCTACTTGAATGGGGAAAGACCGAAGTCTCCACAATGGTTGATCCAGATTTCGATAAAATATTAAATAAGCAGTAAAAGCTCCAATCCTCGGCATTGCATCTGATCTAACTATGCAGGGAAACAGGGAAAAGTCATGGTACGACGATGATCCACGGGAGTGGTGTGTCGTTCCGTCACAACTTTAACTCAGATTACGCTCAGATCCGTTGACAGTTGGCTGCTGTTGGGAGTTCCAATTTCTCCCATTAATTTTAATAGAAGTGGCCCGTCTCTGCTAAATATTCTCTGTTTTGACAAGCAGGAATTTTTAATTTATTTTTTTTTTATTGGAAAATTATGCGAACACATAACACAAGAATAATTCAGTGAGACTTGAGCAATTATGTAAATTAACACTGGATGACAATATAGTACAAGAAGTGGAGATAAGAGAAAACTCAAATAAATAAATAAAATACATAAGTATACAAAATAGAACATCATTTAAATATACAGAGGCAATGGATTAACAAATTATGATACAATCAAAAGTTCGTCATACAATTTAACAGTTTTGACACTTCTTTGTATTGTTTATTGTCTTTAGTGTCCTAATTAGGCACTGACAAGCAGGAAATGTTCATGGAACAATGATGTCCGTGACGTCACCAACGAACAGTCCTTGAAATGGTCTATAACAGCATCCTCCCCTCTTACTCCAGCAGAACATTCCCACTGCTCCTCATCCTGCAACACCACCTGACTGCCAAGCAATGAGATTTTTCTCCTTAAAACTCCTGCCTGTGGTTTTAACAAATTACGTGATCTAGTTGCCTGACTTTAAAAGTTTTTTACAATAAGATTTTTTAATTAAATTTGTTTTGTCTCAAAGATGATTTCTGCATGCGTGGAGTTAATCGGTCTTGGCTTAAGTGTCACTGGGACCCTTTTGGTGATGGTGGCATGTGGGTTGCCCATGTGGAAAGTGTCCGCCTTCATCGAGGGCAACATTGTTGTGGCACAGAACATCTGGGACGGCCTGTGGATGTCCTGCGTGGTCCAAAGCACAGGTCAGATGCAGTGCAAGGTCCACGACTCTGTCCTGGCACTGACCACAGACCTGCAGACTGCTCGGGCTCTGACGGTCATTTCAGCGGTGATGGGTGTCCAGGGTTTGATGGTGACCATCGCTGGCGCTCAATGCACCAACTGCATCAGCGAAGAGTCCATCAAAGCCAAAGTGGTGAATGCCGGAGGGGTCATATACATAATGTCCGGCTTGTTTGTGTTGGTGCCTTTGTGTTGGATAGCCAACAACATCATCTCAGACTTCTACGACCCTCAAGTTCCTTATGCAAAGAAGAGAGAAATTGGGGCTGCACTCTACATTGGATGGGCAGCATCTGCCATGCTTCTGGTCGGAGGAGCGTTTCTGTGTTTCTCTCGTCCGCAAGATGAAAAATCCTCATATGCCCTCAAGTACGCTCCCACAAAGAGCGCAACAATAAATGGAGACTATGGTAAAAATAACTATGTGTGATCACCAACAGAATGAACTAGTGGTTCAGAGCATAAATTGATTTATTTGTGGTTTTGGGTTTGGGTAGTTGAACTTGGCACTTGATGATTCATCATCAAGATTGTAGTTTTAAATGTATATGATTGTTTAGTGGATAATGTATATTTCTAGATGCTGTTGCATTTTTAATCACCTTTTTGTAAGTCACTTAAAGAGTCCTGCAGTATGACAAATGAATTTATTTAATTCATATGAAATCATAAAACAACTTCATGCATACTAATTATACAAGAACCAGATAATTCTGTTTACAAACAGTTTTAGATGAAGAATGGCATGTCAGCTGCCCATTTACATGCAACGGGTCACCAACATCAAGACTGTATTGTGCTGTAACAAACTACATGCAAGCATTCAGTTAATGTACACTTGATTACTGTTTGAATTCAAGTTTGCTATTTTCACTGTATGTCTTGGTAATAATGTATTAGATATGGTATGTTTGTGTCTTTAGGACTATATATGACAGTATAGGGTCAGAGCCCACTTGTTTGCATGTGATTTTAATCACTGTGTCTGGGGGCTAAGAGAGGGTTAATGTTTCATGTTTTTGTTCTTTCTGAGAGTGCACTAATTAGACACGGTCTGTACGCTTCAAAACAATGCAGAATAATGCCTATGTTCTACCTATAGATTCCAGACTGCAACTTTTTCATGAGAAAACGTGTACATGTTTTGATAATCTAAACCTATTGAGTGTACATTATTTTATCTGATCACATTTAAATAAAAGATACGTTGTTGTTGTTGTTGTTGTTTTTTTACAGTTTGTTAATGCATTTGTCATGTATAAACCCATGAATGATGCAAACTTCATATTCTTGTGTCTGAATTGTACACGTTTATAATAAAAGAAGTACAAGCAGTGCAATTTTGTTTTTATGAGTGCATTTGTATTTGAAATCCCTTTTTATAATAAAGCAACATTCCAGCATATGCTTAGTGTAGTACATTTAAATGAAAAATTCAAAGAAACAAAGTAGCCCTATACAAACATCTTAGCTACAACATCTTTTTGTTCTTTGTGCATATTTTAAGCAGAACAGGACGCCTGTGTTCAAGAGATAATGACAAAAATCCAGAGCCTTAAAATGTATTGTCATCCTCATTTCTGGTCTGAGGAGTTCTGAAACTTTGACCTAATTAAAGGTGCTGTAAGTGATTTTAGCCATTCTAGAATTTCCACAAATTGAGCCATTGGATTTGCCACGCCCCCTCTTTCTAAAATCAAAGATACCAAATTAGCTTTACTGAGTTCGAAACAGAGCAGATGCATTTACATTTACATTTACATTTATGCATTTGGCAGACGCTTTTATCCAAAGTGACTTACAGTGCAATTATTACAGGGACAATCCACCCGGAACAACCTGGAGTTAAGTGCTTTGCTCAAGGACACAATGGTGGGGGTGTGAGTGAGAGTGTGTGAGGCCGAAGGGAGTGAGGGGCCCCGGACTGGGAGAGTACAGTGGTGAGGGTGGCTGTCCCTGGAGGTGGGGGTGTCAGTGTACTTAGGGTTAGGCCGAAGGGAGTGAGGGGCCCCGGACTGGGAGAGTGCAGTGGTGAGGGTGGCTGTCCCTGGAGGTGGGGGTGTCAGAGTACTTAGGGTTAGGCCGAAGGGAGTGAGGGGCCCCGGACTGGGAGAGTCCAGTGGTGAGGGTGGCTGTCCCTGGAGGTGGGGGTGTCAGAGTACTTAGGGTTAGGCCGAAGGGGGTGAGATGCGGTTGTCAAAAACAACAGCAGCAAAATAGCGCCCTCAACTGACAACTGTATTGAACAAAATGGCATAAAAATGGTATTACGCCTCAATAATTTTCTGAAATGTTTGACAGACAGAAAGCGTCAGAGACCACGGTCCGCAAACGCATTATGTTTAATTTTCTTTTGCTGTCACAGAGACTGGTGACACTTATTTCATTCATATCTTTCAGTGAGTATGAAAGATTTTTGCATACCTTTCCATGAAAAAAATCACCCACAGCACCTTTTAGGGTCCTGCAGGAAGAATTCTCACACACTGAAATGGCAAAAACTGCTGCAGTTCCACAAACACACATGCTTAAAAAATGAGGGCGCCTCTTTCTCCACTGATATGGCCATTAGATTAGAGTTCGGCAGCAGGTGGGATTGAAGCCAAATGTGGTCAAGTGCTCATTTCCTCACAAGCTCAGGAAGAAGAGACCTAAACAGCAGATGCAACAACTAACAACTGCACTGCAACTGTTGATATACAAATCAAACTTGCATTTTTTATTATGGTGCAATTAGAAAATTAGGGTTCTTTTATGATATTAATAGCTCAGTTTAGAACCAAATCTATCTAAATAACTCTTTTATGCTGGAATGGTTCTTTATGTTGAGGTTTAGGGTTCTTCACTCCTGTACTAGGCTTGTATTCTTTATGGAACCAAAAAAAGGTTCTATTTACTGGGGTTCCTCTGATGTCACAACAAGCCAAAGACCCCTTAACTGGAGCTAAAGAGAAACATTCTCCTTGGCAATTATATATAGGCCTACACTATCATTTAAAAGTCGCCTAGTCAATATATATTATTGCTATTTTCCACATTTTAGAATAATAGTAAATAGGGCTGGCATTGATAAAAAATGGTCCTATACACAAGCTCTTAATTTGATTCCGAATGATTTCTTTTTTCCAGGTGTGTCCATTTGACTTACATATTAAATAAATGTATCTCTCAGATAATGCTGTTAATTATACAGGGGACCTTCTAACTTGGTACATTACGAAAATTATACATTTTACAAATATTATTTTATTATAAATGTTTTTAAGCATTTTGGTCATGAATGTATTCCATCAATAAATATGTCTAGAAATTGCATATATTATATCGCATATGTCTATTTGTGACTAATTGTATTATTTAAATACATCATCTGTACTATTTTCAAGTTTTTAGATAAGTACAACATGATAAATAGGTACTGTCTCTTTAAGAATAGCCGTAGATCAGCTTGCCTCTCACAGAAGTGTTTTGCTGGAGTGCATATTAAAAAGAGTGGAGTTGCACAGATCTTTTACACATCTGTGCTGTGTGTTAATAGGTTTAGGGGTAGAGTTTCTGTAAGACTCCAAATAAATGCAGTAAATACATTGAACGTGGCATGTGCCTCTCGTGAGATTTAAGGTAATCAGGCGACAGTGCTGGGTAGTAACGGATTACATGTAATCTGTATTACATAATCAGATTAAAAATATCTTCTACTTGTAGTTTGATTAGATTACATTTAAAAATACTCGTAATCAGACTAGTTAATTTTTGTAGATTACATGATCACATATTAAAGCACTAGAGGTGAATTGTTAATAATTTATTGATTATTTTCATATCAATATCATCATATTCTTACCCCAAAGCGCAACAGTCTCACAGATGAACATTTTGAGCATGTGCTCTTTTTATGTTCCAACAGTGAGATGTGCACTTCAGATAAGGAAAAGGTGATGGACTGTTAATAGGTAATAAGGGTTAAAAGCAAGAGTGTCAGAGTTTTGATCTGTTTGCTTTGACCTAGCATTGACATTGCTGTTGATTTCAGGTTCATTACTGTTTGTTCATGTAATGTTTACATTGTTTTATGCACTTAAAATGAACTAGATATGAGAACTTGATTGCTTCAAAGGATCTAGTGGATGCCATCTCTAAGGGATCTGCCCGCAGGGTAGTTCAACTGCAAAATGTGTTGCAATACGGAACAATGCCCATCGCTCTATTGTCCACTGCATGAAACTTGACACAATTGCTCCTTGTGACACGGTCGAACTCTGCTGTTTTAAAATATTCTCGCTGTTCAAATGATAATATCTTGCACCTCAGCTTTGGAACAGGCGATGGATGGATTATTTCATTCATGTAATATTTAATGCATGTTTTAAAAATGTTATAAGGAGCTCTTTTTGTGAGGCCTTTTTCTTCCTCTTTGAACTTTTATGTTAAAATGATTATCCTACTCAAATGTATGTGTCATAAAATTTAAAAGAATTAGGTTGAAAGTAATCCAGAAGTAATTGGATTAGATTACCCAAAAATATTATGAGATTACATTACTGATTACAGTACCTGATTACAATTCAACCCAGCACTGTTGGGCGGTTACCTTCTAGACACAAATGGTCCTCCTTTCTATTTCGTGTATCACTTTGTAATATCTACAAGGAAGCTAATAAAACAATTTGCTCTCAAATCAATATGTAATTTCCATTTATTAATTTTTCTAGCAAATACGCTCGAAAGAAGCAAGATAATTAGCAGTCAGACAATTATTTTCGCTGAAATAACACCAACCTCACTCCTACGCAAACCTGAGATGAAATTCAGTGTTTCTGAATACTCTTTCTTATCTGTCTTCCCACATAACTTAATTTCAACTCAAGTCAATATTTTATGTTGATTTATTTATCTGTCAGGTCATCGTATAATAAGCAGGAGAACTAAAAGTCAGCCGGTCATTATGAAAACATTTACTCTCATAAAACATTCGCAATAATGACCGGTTGACTGTACATTTACAACACTAAAAACAATTTTCTTTTTAATAATACAATTTTACATTATCATTTATTTAAAAAATGCATATCAAATACACATTGTTTATGAACAATCAGATATGCATTTACATTCCCAGTTAAATTAGGAAGATATAAGTTTGTGATTTCTTTCAGTGGCACCCTTGAGGGTTTCAGGCACTCTACTGCACTCGTGTGGTATAAATAAGAAAATGCAATCAGCCAGACCTCAAAATATACATTCATAATCCGGTAGTCTGTGGCTGTCAGATCAGAGATTCCAGGCACAATGACATAACAGCAGTTTTGGAAAGTGAGTGGACATGACTGTCAGCTCCTACTGTTGATATTCTTTCAAAATGTTGTTAGCGATGACTAGTCTCTGGATCTCGCTGGTGCCTTCATAGATTTCTGTGATGCGGGCGTCACGATAGTGTCTCTCAGCAGGCATGTCTGTTACGTAACCCATTCCGCCCAGCACCTGGATGGCCTTCATGTTGAAAGCAATATCGTGTTAGTGAACCTTTGATCTTTGAACATTTCTTCCTTTAAAAGTAAAACTACATATCCTAAAGAACTTGTTTTTTTAAGTATGTTTACCTGGTGAGAGACAAAAGTAGCAGCCTCAGACGCAGCAAGTTTTGCCATGGCAGCTTCCTGGACAACAAAGAAAAACATTTACAATATAAACTGGAATTGTACATTCTCAGAAGAAATTGAGAATGACGCTTGCCCATGTAAAAGTCGCTGGCATGGTTCTAGGGTGTTTATGGATGGTTCCCAAGGCATTACTATGCCGTTACTAATATGTTCGGAGGGGTTTTAGTGTCACCATGTGGTTGCTTGCTAAAGTAACTGGCCCATGTCAAAACAGCCCACCTCTTAGTATCTAAGATATTCTGTTTGCTTGATATATATAATACATGATCCAACACCAAACCATAAGTACATTTAACATGAGCAGTAAAATATTTCTTACTGAGAAGAGTTTGCTAACCTTAGTAAAAGGTTTCTTTGCATCCCGCAGCATTGCAGCTTTCCAGGTGAGAAGCCGAGCACTCTCTATAGCTACAGCCATGTCTGCTAATTTGAACTAAAAGAGACATGTATACATTAGCAAACCTCTGCGGCTTCATAAATGAAAACCCCAGGTGATAAATTAAAGCATGAAACAAACACTCTTTTCTGAATTAGATGGTTTATGACCTGTATGTTACTGTACCTGTATTGCCTGCAGTTTCCCAATCGAAGCGCCAAAAGCTGTTCTCTTATGGGCGTAATCAGCAGCACAGTCCAGCGCCGCCTGTGCAATACCAAGAGCCTGTGCTGCTATACCAATCCGCCCACTGTCCAGAGTTTGCTATTAAAAAGTGTGCAAAGCAGCGTTCATTTTCAGTTTTTATTTTACTCATAAATTTTGTCTTTTAAATGAAAATGTTCTTTAAATGTAGTCAATATGTCATCATGTCATATAAATATATTTTGAAAAGTAATATTTTACTCATTACATCTCATCTGGTGATATAATGTATGTATATATATATATATATATATATATATATTGCAGACTCAGGAAGAGATCGTCTAGGAATGTCACCATATCTTGGCCTTCTTTGTCCTCAGGAATTCCAACAATTTGGACGTTGTTTCGCCGGTTACGTTTCTCAAGGTCTTCTGACTTTTCCCAGACACGCTCAAAGTCCGTCTTGGGCACTAGCGGGTTAGCAGCTAATTCCTTCTCCGATGACTCCAGATAATCCATCCATTTCTCAACATCCGCCACTCTTGTAACCAACTCAGTGAATTTAGTCTCCATGGCAGTGATTGATCAACGTATTACAGCAAGATCCTCCAAGTCAGCAACGACCTTCGTCAGCATTGCTGTCATGTCCAACAGTTGACGCTGAATCTCTTTCACCCCACTGGCCAAAATGAGTCTCTGGCTTGCGGTCTGCTGCTTAGGGGCTTCAGCTTGAGCACTAAGTGTCTTTTAATGTCTCCAGAGCAAGAGGATTTTGAATTCTTTGACATATTGTCTTTATAGAACAGTTATGAAACAGGGTGTATTGAATCTCACCGGTTTATAACACAAAAAGTATTAAAACCATCAAAGAGCGCAGAGCTCGCCGTTCACGTGTTTGAACCAAGCATGGTGGCACGTGACTCCCATTGTCTCCTCATCATTAACTAAATCAAAAAACTCTTTGTCAACAAACATTTGTTGGTGCAAAGCCATCACGAATTAAACAATTATAGTAGATCAAATGCAGATAGATATATAGATAGACAGACAGACAGTACAATTGTCACATTTTTTAGCAGAAAATGTTAGCACAAAGCCTGATGTGCTTAAATCATACCATTGCAATTTTGAAGCCCATTCCCCGTTTTCCCAGCATGTTGCCGACTGGTATACGGCAGTCTTCCAAAATGATATTGGCAGTGGATGAAGCCCGAATTCCCAGTTTGTCCTCTTTCTTCCCTAAAGACAAACCCGGATGAGGCATCGGCACCAGGAATGCACTAATTCCCTGGTTTTCAGATGAATTAGCAAACAAAATCAGAATAAACATTTGAAATATTTCAAATTTTAAAGCTCTGATTGACCCTTTGAATAGGAGAATTCAAATCAAATAACTGTAGCTCTTTGCATTTTTCTCCTCAATTCTACCATTAATTACAATTATATGTTAAAATCAATGTTTTTCAAATCGCACCTTGTGTTTTAGGCTCTTGTCTGTTGTAGCGAAAACGACCGTGGCGGAAGCATCCCAGCAGTTGGTTATCCAGGCCTTGGTTCCGTTCAGAATCCACTCATCTCCCTCCTGCTGCGCTATTGTTGATGCCGCGCCCGCATCACTGCCGTTTCCTTCACAACAAAATAAACGACTTTGTGCCAATTGTTTGCATCTATAGATGTATAAACTTAATCATTCCACAACTGAAACATTTTAGGAATGTGTGGCAGAGTAATGAAGTATAACAGTGGAAAATGCAGTTGTTTTTACCTGGCTCACTCAGAGCAAAACATCCCACTTTTTCCCCCGTGGTGAAGGGTGTAATCCATTGCTTTTTCTGTTCCTCTGTGCCGAACTTCATAACTGGACCTAGATACAGCGACTAAAATAGAGTACATTTCAAAAGCAGATTGCCATCTGTGTTAAAAGTGTAAACAAATAAGTTAGGCTGATGCTTTGTGCTGCAAAGCCTTTGGAAGAATAACAGTTATTTGAAAAATAATTTTTCAAAATTACATATTTTCTTGTTGAATAAGAGGGTGAATTCCTTAAAAAAAAAAATAATTTGTGGGTCATATTTTCATGACAATTATAACCCAATGGTGTTTGGGATGGGACTATATGTTTGTCCAGCCAATGGAAGATGGGGGAGTGTTTGGGAAACCTGTTTTAATGTTTCACAATTTTTTTCACAAAAGTTTAGTACGCTCAGAAGATGAAGAGAATTTATTTTCTGAAATAGTTTTGCATTCCTTCCCAATACATTTTTGTGTTCCCTCACAATTATTTTGTGTTCTCTTGCATTAACTTGATCCATCCTTACAAAAATTAACCAAGGTTTTTTTATTTGTAGTAAAACCATAGTTACCACAAATTATACCATGGTTTTACTACAACAGTTACCATATTTTAACCATGAGATTTATGGTAAAATCATAGTAAAAGAGTGTTTCTTTGTTTGTTTGTTTGTTTGTTTGTTTTGAACGCCATGCCAGCTTCTATGGATATTTCCATGGCGAGAAATGTGTAAGGAACGCTATATAAGGTTTTTAAAATAATTTTTTCCTAAACACTCAAAAATTGCGTTAGGTTTGACTTTGTTAAAAATTTCTTCCTGAGTGTTTACTGAATAAAAAAAGGTTTCTCAAAGGGTTAAGACCAGTACAGTCTAATAAAACATGTTTCAATGATAATGTATTCTGGCAGAAAGTACATGTTGGTGAATCTTCTCCTAATATTAAAAACTTGTGTGACCTATTCGACAGTGGGTGTAGATGACCTGGTCCCAGCAATTTGAAAACAAGCTTCTTTTGCCAACAATAGGGCTGATTTCATGGAGTTTGTTTATGGTGCATTGATCCCACTCAGTTTGCCATTTGTTGTTAATATACTAATTTATTATGGGTTTTAGGTTAGTGGGAGGTATTGGACACTTTTTGAGGTCCGCTGATAATGCCTCTTTTGCAGCAGTGTCTTCTTCCTCATTTCCTGGGATTCCACAGTGTCCAGGTACCCAGCAGAAGCAGATATCACATTTTGGGCCTCCAGATCCAGCAGTTTGCATAGAATCTATACATAGAATCTATACAAGCATTGGGTGATAATTTTTTAGAGATGACATTGCTTGAAGACATGATTTTTAATCTGTAATTATCAGAAAGTTTCTCTGTAGCATAGTCTTTATAATGTCCAGTGCTAAGATGATCGCGTTTTCCACTGCTGTTAAAACTGAGCTGTGATTGGGGATCGGAAACTCAGATGATACATGGTCCTCAGATTTTGATCTATCAGTATATATAGGGGTATGTGATGGAAATATTTCTCTAATGCAGAGGAGTTGTTGTTGGAAGTCATTTGGGTGGGTTTGAGATTTTTTGTTTCTTGTTAGGTCTAAGATTATTTTTGTTTTTTGTAAATGTGGTTTGATCTGTAGTCCAAAAGCTTGGATATGTCTAGGTTTTTGTTCATAGGCTTGAAGAAGAGGTTGAGAAAACAGGATGGTAAACTGGATTTTCTTTGTTGGTCTTCAGCTTTGTTGTGTATTATAGGGCTAGTTTGAGGCATCTGTTTTCCAGAGAAAGTTCATTTGGTTCTACATACAAACTTTGAGTTGGTGATGTTCTATAGGCCCCTAATGCCAGACGTATGCCTTGAAGAGTCGGATATACGATTTCCTGGCTGATCCATACACTATACTTCCATAATCCAGGTGTGATCGAATTAGTGTTCTGAGATATAAAAGAACTGAACTTTCTGCACCCAGTTTTGTTTTAGCCAGAACCTTTGCTAACCATGTTCATGGCTTTAAGACATTTATCTTTTAAAATCTTTATGTGATAAAACTCAGTTTACTGTAAAGAGCTATTCCAAGGAATTTGGTTTCCTTAACAACTCTGATGTGTTCACCATCCATGAATATCTCTGGGTCAAGATGGAGAGAGCAAAAATGCATACAAACCGTTTTAGCTTTTGAAAACTTAAAACCATTTGATACTGACCAGGACTCTGTTAATTGTCAGCTGGATTTTCTGTTCAATGTTATTCATATATTTGCCTCTGTAGCAAATACCAATGTCATCAACATAAAGACTGCAATGGATATCAGACCAGATGGATTTGCGATGCCGTTGATTTTGATACTATAAAAGGGTAACTGATAAAATGCTTCCTTGTGGTATTCCTAGCTCTTGTTTATGTGGGTCAGATAGGATATTACCTACTCTGACTTTCTGAATGTCTGTTTGATAGAAAATAAGCAAAACAAATGGGTAAGTGTCCTCTAAAGCCAAGTTGAAATAAATCCTTTAAAATCCCAAACTTCCAAGTGGTGTCATAAGCTTTCTCCAAGTCAAAAAAGACAGCCACTGCATGTTCTTTTCTGATGAAAGCATCTTGTACGTAGTTTTCAAGACTGATGAGGTGATCTACAGTGCTTCTTCCTTTTCGGAAGTCACACTGAACTTTACTTATGAGATGTTGCGATTCCAGGATCCATACTAGACATTCATTAACCATTCTCTCCATGGTTTGCATAAGCAAGTATGTTAAGTTGTATGGCGGTAGTTGTTAAGGTCATTATGATCTTTTCCTGCTTTTGGATGGGAATGATTATCGCTTCTTTCCAAGAAAGTGGAATATTCCCTGATATTCAAATAGAGTTAAAAAGTTTTAACAGTAGAGAAAGGATAATGTGAGGCAAATTCTTTAAAAACTGAATATCATCTGGTCCAACTGCTGTATCATGTGCTCTGTTTATATCTTGTGTCACTTCTTCCATAATGAACAGTTGATTATAGGTTTCCTTATTATTAGATGAAAAATTTATTCCTTTCTTTTCGTCCTCTGCTAGGAAAACTGGGAAGGCATTAAGGCCATTTTCAATGGAGGAGTTCTTTTCAGAAGTTTCTGCAAAGATTGATTTCACTTTGGGTTCCTGTATTCTTGGTCCCTGGGAGAGATGTATTGCTGTTAACAAATTAGGGTTTTCTTTGTGCATCCGGGTGAAGTCTGTCTGGCATTCCGTGGTCTTCACAGATTTCTTGACAAGAGAGGCATATGTTTAACTGTGTAAAAGGAGGGACAGCGTCTACCGTTTTCCTTGCCTCGGGGTAACTGATCTTCTTTGGGTCTCTGATTCTCTGTATTTCCTTCTCCTTGATCCACATAGGACATTCTTTTATGCAGCCGAATGGTCTCCTGTACAATTACAGCATTTGGGTAGTTTTTGGCAACTCTCCATGTTGTGGTGTTCTTCACCATACTTGCAACAGATGCTTTTATTTGTGCAACTATTTGACTCATGTACATGTTTTTGACATTTAAATCATCGCACTTGGTTGGGCACGAATAAATCCCCTGTGACACTCAGATATCCTATTTGGATTCTTTCTGGGGAAGAGGCTTATTAAAAGTGAGGATGTATGTACCAGTTTTGATAACTCGATCATCTCTTTTGATTATTATCCTTTTCACATTTACTACTCCTTGGGGTTTGAGCTCACAGGTTATTTAATCTTCAGCTTCAGTTCTTTAGTGCAGATCACTCCTTTGCTGTAGTTTAACGTAGGATGAGGTGATGTCTTTATTTGAACTCCAGTGAGTTGTGTGGCGAGTAGAGAATTCTCTGCATTTGCCTTTCTACAGCATTCCACTAGAATTTGTCCAGATCGTAACTTTTTCACTGTTCCTGCTATTCCTGTGATACCCTTGTGTATAGCAAATGGAGAAAGTTTAGTGATAGGCAAATCTGGTGATGCTGCTTTGAGGATTATATACCTTGTCCACTCTTCACTATTTGGCATAAGTATACATTTACTCTCTGAAATGCAGTCTGTATCCATGTCTAGAAACCACTTTTTGGAAGTGTGTTTTGTAGGCATATTTTAGGTTTTCGGTTTCATCGTCCTTATTCCCCACCCATCTTGGAGCCCAAAAAACAGGGATGCACAGCATTGCAGAATTCCAACAGATTTTGCATCAGGGCTATAAAAATGATATACTTGAGCAGGTAGAGCAGATTGTAAACTGCTCTAACCACTCGATTGACACTTAGCCAACACTTACTAGGGTTTCTGGAAAGTTAGCAGTTGTTGAGCTATAACAAAACTCTTAGAGCATGTCTTGACCAGCCGACTGATTGGAGTAAGTCATTCCAACCTCCCATCTAGGTGAAGTATGAGCCAAAGTACAGTGTTGAAACAGTAGCAGCCACAGCAAACCATATCGCTCAGTCACAAGGATCTCTTCCTCCACTGACACGGTTCGCAACTTATGGCAAAAAAGTCTTTATCACTCGCTTCCATACAGCATTGGGATAACGAGGATCTATTTTACTCTGGATCCTTACAGAGAGAGATGAAGGATGGTATTAGCACATCTAGATGGATAAGGCATGTGCAAAACGTATAATTAAGAAAATAGTAACCCTTGTTAGGGGGGCTCAAGGTTTGTTCTCTCTTGCCCAAGGAGAAGACCCTAGCACTATGGAGGGAAGGAGCATACCACTGTTCCTTTCACGAGCTACCAACAAGAAGATGGGTCTTGTGCTGTCCCCAGAGTATAGAAAGAGAGAAAAAACAATACTATGGTAATAAAAATCATAATCATTCTTAAAAAAAACATTGTTAGTTTTACTCTAGTAACAACATGGCTAATTTGTGGTATGTGTACCATTTTTATTTTCTAAATTATGGTTCTTTCTACAAAAAATAAAAGAAATGGTTACTGCTGGTTTATTGAAGTTAAAGTTTTCCTGTATTATTACTATGATTTCACAATGAATCTTATGGTTAAAATATGGTTACTTTAGTAAAACCATGGGCAATTTTCATAAGGGATTGATAAAGCAATTGCGAGGGAACCCAAAATAATTACGAGGGAACTATTTCAAAAAATAATTTCTTATCATTTCTACATCACGATAGTATTTGTGTACTACCTTTCATTTCTGCTGACTAGGATTAATTCACCCAAAAATGTAATTCTCTCATCATTTACTCACCCTCATGCCATCCCAGATGTGTATGACTTTCTTTCTTCTGCTAAACACAAGCAAAGATTTTTAGAAGAATATTTCAGCTCTGTAGGTCCTCACAATGCAAGTGAACTTTGAAGCTCCACAAATCACATAATGGCAGCATAAAAGTCATCCATAAAACTTCAGTGGTTTAAACCATGTGCTCTGAAGTGATCTCAACGGTTTCGGGTGAGAACAGACCAAAAGGTAACTCTTAAATGTAACTGACATCTGCAATCTCCATTGTGATCATGATTTCAAGCACATCAAGTGGTCTGTGAATGCGTCAAGCACTAGGAAGTGTAATCGTGCTTGAATTCATGATTGTGCCTAGAGACTGCAATGTCAAAAAGTAAAAAAGGAGTTACATTTTTTTCTGTTCTCACCCAAAACCGATTGGATCGCTTCAGAAGACATGGATTAAACCACTGGAGTATGGACTACTTTTCTGCTGCCTTTATGTGCTTTTTGAAGCTTCAACGTTTTGGCCACCACGCACTTGGATTGTATGAACCTACAGAGCTGAAATATTCTTCTAAAAATCTTTGTTTGTGTTCAGCAGATGAAAGAAACTCATACACATCTGGGATAGCATGAGGGTGAGTAAATGATGAGAGAAATATAATTTTTGGGTGAACTATCCCTTTAAGAAAAAAACTGTTTCCAAGTAATAAGCATGACCTTTTTTACAGTTACAATATTTACAAGATTTTCAGTGGAAAATTTGATTAATTGTCATGAAAATAGTATCACAATGCAAAAATCGTAATGTCCTCAAAATAGGCTTCATACATTTGTGCAAATCATTACTTTTGGGGTTTTATATGAACCAGACAAGGCCTGTCTTTTTCCCTCTTGCATCTTTCCAGTTTGTGACTGCTCAGTTTGTTTAATCACAACCTTAATGAAAGGTTGCACAGGGTCATCATGATTTAAATTAATCAAGTTTTTCATTTACAGAAGAAAAAGCAACTCACATTATTCACACTGACGATGACACCAGTGGAGGCACATCCTCTGCTGAGCTCTTCCACGGCAAGACTGTATGCGAGATAATCCATCCCAGCTCCACCCAGACTCTCTGGGACCTCTACAGCCATGACCCCCATCATACCGAGCTCTCGTACCTGAACAAAAATAAACCTTAAAAACTCACGAGTACTACAATAAACCTCACATGCCCAATCAAATTATTTTAACACCACGACTGATGTGTCTTTTACCTGCTTGGCTGGGAACGTGTGATCTTTATCCAGCTGGGCAGCGATTGGCGCAAGTTCCTTTTGAGCGTAGTCTCTACATGTCTGTCTCATCATTTGATGCAATTCTGGTAACTCCGCAAGCTGGGTCAAACAACGAGCTCCATGACCAGCAGCCATGACCAGAGCTGATAAATTAAGAAATAAAGATAAGGGGGGGGTATATGATATACATGATTATATGATATACATTCAATGTATGAATGTATATCCTATGATATCAAACCAAGTGGCACCTGCAAACAGATGAAGCTTGACCTTTTCACTCCTATGCATCACATCGGTTATAACAAGGTACAGTGATGCATCAGACGTTACATATGTTTACCATATTCGTGTACCACACTACATGGTCTTTAAACAATACCATTGTGCCATGTCCACGTGGTACGGTTTGTTACTTTTTTTATAAGTGAAATGTGTTATTACGCCTCTGAGCACTATACGCATGCGCACAGCCTGCAGAGTCAAAGTAGGTGAAAGGTCACGGTGAGTGCCCCATATTATACCGACCGGTGTGAAAAAAAAAAAAAAAATAATATATATATATATATATATATATATATATATATATATATATATAATGAAACAAACCTACTTTAAATTAAAGAATGAGTATGTGTACGTGTAATTAGTTACATATAATTAAAGTGCACAGAGAGTTTATATAATACAACTGCAAGCAAACCAGAGTGACGCCTATGTTTTAAATAAAAAGATAGCTGTCAGATGAAGGACAAAACAATTTATGATAATAAGCCCTCAAACACAGCAAAACAGGTAGGAAACTAAAACGAAACATGCAATTTCATGCATTCATGTTAAAGTATTATAGAGAACGCATTTCAAATGCAATGTTGAAGGGGACGAATAAGCCTTTATTTTATGCATTGTATTATTACTATATGACACAGCTTATTTTAGCACAATCAAAATGTATATAGTATTATGTGGATGCATGACCATTTTATGTTCTCTCATTGCATTGGCGTCTCCGATAATGTTGCCGTAAATGCATCCCTACGATATATTACTATACAAACACTTGCTCATGATGAGTTGTGAGTGACACTGATGTAAACATACAGTAATAATCACTGAAGACACTGACCTCTTTGTGCTTTGAAAAGCGCCGCCATCTTGGCTCTAATGTTTCCTCTTGCACAACAGCAAACATCAGGAAGTGGAAAGCGAATGCTCGTACCACGTGATCATAACGTCATGATGGCGGTCTATTGTTTTGTTTCGGTGAAAAGTAATAAAATAAAAAAAAGAGTAAAGGTAAAACACGTATAAAATATACAATTATTAAAAGGAATAGAAATTTTCACATTATTGTCTTTGTATAAATTCTAAAATATACATTTATATAACATTAAACATATATATTGTAAAATGTTATGTGGTCTCTTATGTCTACATTATGAAAATTTAAAGCATAAACTATTTCCCTGGAAGAAATATTAAATAAATTAATTGTATATATTTACTAATTATTGTGACTATTATTTCTATTTGTGTGCAAATTTAAAGCATGAACTTTTCCTGGGGGAATAAATATATAGTCAATTTTATTTTGTGTAATAAAAATATGTTTCTGATAGTGATTAATGTTGACTAAAAGGTTAAATTAATTTTATTTCTTTTTTTTAGTATGAGGAATTACACGAAAATGAATTGAAAGCATACATTGTTTCAATATTGACTTTTTTGTTTCAAACATTTGTATAATAAAATATATTTCTTTAATATTATTGATTGAAGTATATAAAAAAGTTACAAGTATTTATTTATGTATTATATATATATATATATATATATAATCATTTTTTGTTTTGTTTGTTTTTTTTAAATGAAGAATAGATTTTTAAAAAGGAGGAAAGAGTAAAAAGAAATCAGCTTTTGTTTTTCCAAAACATGTTTATTATTGGCATCATAAAAAGTCAGTTAGATGTCTGGGACAATTTAAATGAATCTATTCTGAGGGGTAAGTCAGTGAAAGGGAGGAAGGAAAGGGGGTTAAAAAGTGGTATTAGAAGGCTGGTTGCTATGCTACAAGGCCGCAGTGAGGTTAGTTCACTGTTTAGTGGTGGTCAGATTGAAGCAGCCGCGCTGGTGGAACTGCATGTCCCTTACACGGCGCATGGACTGAATCTGAGGCTGGAAGGCGCAAAACTCATTGTAGTGTCTGTAGTCGCCACACTCAAACAGATACTGGTAGCCTCTGTAGCCAGGGTACTGGTATCCCACCCAGCTTCAAAAGAAAGAACAGAATTAAGTTAGAATTTGTAAATGATAGAGTAGGATCGTTGTTTGGCTAGCTGTTGCATTACACATTATTTAGCCCAAATTGGTCTGTATATTTGCAAATCTCTTTCTGTAGAACTTTATGTGAATGATCATGCTAATAGATACTGCTCCACCAACTGGTCAACCAGCATCACCAGCCAGGCCATGCTGGTTGACCAGCCTTTTCTGTTGGTGGACAACATGGCAAAGACAAGCACCAAACCAGCATAAACCTGCATGAACCAATATTGAAATTCATAATGGTGTAAGGAAGTCTTGCTGGTTAAGCTAGTTAAGAAGCCTGGACTAGCATCCAAAACAAATGCTGGTGACTAGCAGTGCAAGTCTTTTCAACAGGTGGTCAATGAAGCATAGTATTGCCCAAAATAAATGGCCTTGTGTTGTTCAGTATTTAAGGTTTGATTTGGTACTTACGCTCCGCCGGGAACCCTCACGCTGCCCACTCTGTCACAGAAGCCGTGCGCCCACAGGGTTGGCACATCATCCTCCTGGATCTCCATCTTGTTGCCCTTGAAGTCAGACAGCTCATACAGGCAGATCTTGTGCTCCATGGGATCCTGGAAGTATCAAGACAAATGTCAATGGTATGGCTAGCTGAGGTCTTGCATTTGAATTCAACATTTGCAATGCCCCTAAACGGTCATACCATGCGGATGGGTCTGAGGGACATGAGGCAATCACTGCGATAGCTGTTTGACCAGGTGTCCCAGCGAGGATACTCTCCCTTCTCCAGGATGAACATCTCACCACGGAAGTTAGTCTGCTCGAAGGCAACAAAGCTAAAGACATGGACAGCAGGGAGATATGTGTACCAGACAGAGGTTGACAGTGGATAGCAACACGTGGAAGGGGAAAAAAGAAAGGAATGGAGGGATAACAGCATGAGTTTGGAGAAAAAGGATGGTACCAACAAGTCAGAAAAAAAGATGTTGCCATTGGTGTCCTTGATGCATCAAGGACTGTACAACATTTAGATATAGCCTCTAAGTTTTTCCCATCCACATTAGATAAAATCCATTTGACAATGACTTACGGGCCGCACTCAACCATGATACTGCGGACTCTGTCCATTCCACGTTCACAAACATTCATGCACTCGTTCTGGACCTCCATCATCCTGCCCTGGAAGTTCTCCTGGTCGAACAGGAAGATCTGCAAGAGTTTGGAAGTAGAAGACTCTTGAAATTGTGCTCGGGTATGGCTTTCAATCAGAATACCACAAGGTAATTTAGCAATTTAGCTCAGTTCCTTCTCTTGGACAGCCACTTTCTTGTAGAATTTAGTTTCAGCTCTAGTTAAACACACCTGGACCAAATGATCAAGTTCTTTGTGTTTACTTTAAAATGACAGTAACTAAACTCTGGAAAGTGGCTATCCATGGTTGGAATGAGTAACACTGATTTAGCTGGACATTGCATTGTTGTGTAAGTAGTAAGTTAGGATGTTCCTCTTCAGAAATAGTCTCTAATTGTCTTCTCAATGTTCCAAGCTAACCACAACAGTACTTTACTGTCTGTAAGTAGTTTTGCTGTCAAATTATAGTTCCTCAAAACCAGTTATATAAAAACATGGCTACTTACTCTGTAGTTGCCCATCATTCCGGGGTCGGCGGTCTTGGAAGTCTTGCTGGTGGCAGCAGGGGCAGGAGCTCCCTTGTCCTTGGCATCTGTGCCCTGGTTGGAGGCGGACTTGGCAGTTTGAGACATGGTGAAGGAGTTCAAGAATGTCTGTGGGAGAGAATGCAAAGGGTTGGAAAGTTCATGAGGCTTGAAATTTGTGGATATACACAAAATATCTATCCAAGGCCAGTGTGGTGGGAGTGGGGCAATCTGTTTGAAGAACTGACAGATTTGAATGGTGTTGGAGTGAGGGATGGAAGGACTTTGGGCTTAATATTTTAAATGGTTGCTTCCATTCTCCAAATACAAAAACAGCATGAAAAATAAGTGAATCCAGGGTGATTCCCTACTGCATCCATATGTTGTGATTGCCTTGAAGACCAAAGGGACTTCCAACTGTATATCAATTTGGGAACACTTTTGCTGTATCCCTTTTGGATGCATTTGTGTTTGCTTGGCTCTTACCTGCTTGAGGACAGCTGTGCCTTGCTTGGGTGGCTGGCTCGTGCTGGCCCCCTCTGACCAGTGCTTTACCTTTTATACCCTGGCAAGGCAAGTATAGAGGGGCTTGGCGTACAATAGAAGCACCCCGTCATCAGAGTTTGCCTGTGCCAAAGCCGCAGGGTCATCGCATAGCCCAGAACGCTCTCCCTGCAATGCCTGTAAGCATTTAACTTTCAATGGAAATCACTGACAATTGCACTTTCCCCTCAGAGCCTGTGCTCTATGCTATAGGCTACATATGGACAAGAATTATGCACAGGTCAAAGGTCAGGTAAAGCTAATCCTTGCTAACACACTCTCTGACTTTGGCTGAGTTCCACAAGAAATACAGTCTGTGGGTTTGCTAACAAGTTACTCTGTTGCTAACAGCATTTTCTTTTTAGATATTTTTAAAGCTAGCGTAGTAGAAAGAGATACTAATGAGTTATTTTCAAAGTCAAAGTATTTTATTTGTCACATACACATACATGTGGGGTGAAATTATTTTCCTGTAGCTCATTTTAACTGTGCATTTGTATAATTTACTAATAGAAGAAAAATAAGGATAGGAATAAAGATAAGAATAATGATAATAAATAATATATATTATATGTAAAATGTATAACATAATAAATAATGTATGTGTTTATAATGCCTTGCATATAATACAATAATAGAAGTGTGTATATATACAAATATACACTCCCTGGCTAACAACTGATCCCCATCATTACATTTTTCATGATTCCTTGGAGTTAATTTAAAATGACATATAAAGTGGTATATTTTAATTTGGGCTTGTTTCTTCATATGTTGTGTTTGTTTTGGCAAATAGTTTTTGAATGGCATCATTATGCAATGGAAAGATCCCAGACTGAATTCCACAGAATCACAAAGGCACTCTTTGTACCGGCACTATCTGAGATGTACAGACACAATATTCCAAAATGAATGCTGCAATAACACTGTAATAATGGCAATGTACTTTATGTCAAGCTCTCCTTTCTGATTTACTCAATGATTCTCCATAACATTTAAAAGCAAGACAATGTATTAGGAACATCCTAGGAACCTAAACTTGTTTTCGCTTTAGCTGTTTTGTCACAGTAAATAATTCCTGCAATTGTTATGAATATCAGATTTCGATGTATATATATCAATAAAAACAACAAATAAGCAAAATGCTTATCTACACAATGCTTATATATTATGTAAGAAATAATCAACTTTAGAACACATGTTTAAAAGCATGTTTAATTATTGTATTTTCTTGTAATTTGTATAACTTTTATTTTATAGCACCTTTTAGCAATTTAGCTCTAAGTGCTTCACAAAACATAAGATCAAAATACAATCAGTAAAACACAAGGTTAAAAACAAAAATTCAGAAAGTAATGAATGCAAGTTTCAGATTCAGATCTAATATCCCAGGGCAAGCTGTTCTATAATCGTTGAAATTTAATGCAAAACCTTTACTGCAAAAGCTTTATCACCTTAAGTTTTGTATCTGCATCTTGAACAGCCAAAGAACATGACAACAAGATCTAAGAGGTCTAACTGTTTCACAAGGTCTTAAAAGTTCTTCTTAAACATTCTGCTAAACCATGTAATGCTTGATATGTAATTAATAAAATCTTAAAATCAACACTAAAATGAATTGGTTATGTAACCCAAACACACACACATATGACGAGACAGTCACAATGTAAGTCAAGATACTGTTTTAATAAGTAAAAAGCAGGCGAAGGTACAGTGGGGAAAATCCAGAGGGGAGAAAGGTCGAGGAATGCGAAGTCGAGAGCCGGGGAATCAGCATAAGACAAAAGGGCAAAACTTTAGAGTGGTCACGGAAAGCAAGGGGTCTAAGCCGGGGGATACGATATCGAAAGCAGTGAATATCTACGAATAGAATAAACACGGGGGAGCTAGGGGAACATTAGTGTTGGCAAAGTGAAGGGGTAACTAGACAATAACCAACGGGTGTGAAACGAATGTGCTGTGATATAAATAGGGGAACAAACGAGCGGTGCAGGTGAAACGAATGAAGGGGTGATTGAGGCGAGTGCAGGTGTATTCAATACTCTGGCGATTGGGAGCGGGTATATGAGCCCGGGGGGAGAGATTGCGTGCGAGCTGGAGAGATTGCGTGCGAGCTGGAGATCTCGAGGCATGAGAACGAGCGTGAAAGAACGAGCATGCACGTTAGCGGGCTCGGGGTGAACCGAAGGGGCAGGGTTCGTTACAGGTTACCTATGCAAAGAAGCTAAAACTGGAGTAATGTGATTAACAGTCCTGGTTTGTGTCAAAAGTCTAGCCGCATCATTTTGTACTGATTGTAGCTGTGCTAATGTGCGTTGATTTAAAGTTGAAAACAGGGCATTACAATAATCTAGGTGAGACTAAATAAAAGCATGAATAAGCTTGAATCCCTAAAACTCAAAACATGTCTCACCTTGGAAATGTTCCTTAACTGCTAAAAACAAGACTGGACAAACTTCCTGACACAATATTCAAAATTTAAATTTGTATCAAAATAGACACCCGAATTTCTCATCACCTACTGAATATTCTGGACCTTCTGGTTAAGTGCTGACTCTTTTTTTAAAACCATGACCGATTACAACAACCTCTGTTTTATCAGTATTTCACAGAAGAAAATTACATGCATGCAGTTTTGCATATCTGCAATACAAGCTTGAATAACATTTAAGTTATTCAAATCATTGGGATTCACTGACAAATATAACTGTAGGACATCTGGATAGCAATGAAAATGTATGTTGTAATTCTGAATCATAGAACCAAGAAAAAAAATCTAAATTGGACCTAACAGGTATCCTTGCGGAACAACACAATTTATTGTTGAAGAGGAGGACATTTCTCCAAACAAACACTTCAAATTTCCTATTCAGCTTATTGGAAACAAACCAATCTAAAGCCACTCCAGATATTTACACCCATCACTTGTATCAATTTAAACTGAATGATCAACTGAAAAGTTATCTATCTATTTGTTTGGTAAATGTTAAATATTTTCAAAAGTTATTTTGGCCCAACTTCCCTACCATGGTTATAGCAAAACACTCACTAATTAGACAACTTCTTATAATCTTTACTTAAACGAAAGCATTTCAATGTCTATATTTTCAAATAATTAAATCTGCCATTATAATTAGTTTTACAATTGATTATTTAAAGGAAACCAAAACAAATTAAAAAATAAATTTTTTTTTGGCAAGGATACGCCTTATGCAATGAAAAATGTTACATCGATTCTATTGGACCCCCTCTAGATTGTATAGGCTTGGTTTTAAAGACACACCCACCTGCTGGCGATCCCAATCAGAAGATGGAGACATCTCGTGTTTTTTGGTGGTGTGTTAAGATCAAAGAATTTTGGTTGAAGGTTCAGAGTTTTATGTGTGACGTATTGGGCACTCAAATTTCATTGTGCCCCAGACTCTGTATTTTAGGCAATGGGACAGTCATCAATATAGGGAATAAACACGTAACAAATTGGGTCCTAAACTGTGTCATGATCACCAGACAAGTTTTATGTTGGATGAAGTCAGCTGGAGCACCCCCATTTCAGGAGTGGTGCACTGAGATGGGGAGGGTGGCGGCTTTCGAAGAAGGGTCATCTAGAAGGCTGGGAAATTTGGATTTGTTTGTTGGGAAACGAGACATATATTTGGCATTCTTTGAGGGCTCTCAGCGTGGGGCATTGGAGAGAGAGGTGTAGTTATTAATGTGTGGTTGATTTTATTTTTGTTGTTGTTTTGTTGTGTGTATGTGCTCATGTGTGACCTCAGGGGTGTTTGTTGAGGGTCGGAGTGGGGTTGGGGATTGGGAGGGGGAGGGGTGGTAGTGGTAGTGGGGGTTAAATGTTGATTCTGTGTTTATATGTTTTTCTTTTCTTTGTTTGACGTGTGAATCAATAAAAAACATTTTAATCGCAAAGTACTAGATTTTGTTCCATACGGTGGACTGAAAGTTGATATAGTAATTTATGCTCTTCAATCTTTTCTTCTTATTATTATTTTGTCATAGGACAGCTGGATGGTGATTGGCTACTGATTGCAGACTGCGGTGCTTTCATGCTAAATGTCAAATATTTGTCATGATATATTGCACAACACCTGTTATTCCCAAAATAAGTTTTCAATATTTCATACAGCAAAACAATGTCTCTTTAGGCCATAACATCCTAAAACACCCAATAATGTATTTGAACCTCCAGGTGCATTATGGTAAACAATAAAACATACAGCAACCTCCCCTACTGTCAATCATTTTTTCACACCCACCCACAAATGCTCACTAGCCCAGCATCAGAATGGATCAGAGCCAAAACTACCACAATTCCACCTTTGCATGCTACACATGTCACTGTCTCAGATTAGCACCAACCCTAAACATATATGTGTGAATGACTTGTATGTCCATGTCCAAAAACTGGCCTGGATGCAGAGATTGGCCCTCAGATAATGTTGTGTTTGCAGTTCTACAGCTGTATAGATTTAACCCCTCCTTTGTCAGCTGGACAATGGCAGGCTCCTCCCTCACTGCTGAGCCAGGGCTTTTATTGGGCCCTTTGCCAGGGGAGGCTTTAAAAGGGTAGATGCACATGCCAGCTCTCACTCACATCAGGACGTCCCAAGGGCATCGAAGCGAGGTGAGTTCTTGTCTGCTCTTGCTTCGGCTCCCCTCCCCTTGTAAACAGCCACCGTCGGCCCCGTTCTCTGTCCCCACCTCCCTCAAACACATTTATTCTGTCACCAGCCCAACTTCTAGGCAAGGATTGACTGATAGACCATCAACATATGATGTCAGGCCTTATTTTTACCTTCAAATTATTTTAGAGAGCCATTCCTAATTGGTCTGTTAACTTGAGAATGACTCTGATGGTCATTCCTATCGATAAAAATGGCATGTATGCCAACTTGTGCTTTAAACAAAGTCTCATTTAGTTGGACACCTGCATGCTTTTCCTATGTTAAGTAAGTTGTGTACAACCTATTAGTCTTTTTGCTTGTTTTGCTGTTCATATGTCCATGTTTTGTGGGTATGATGTTTGTTTGGAATATTTTATGTATGCTGCATTTTGTATCGTGTGCATGTTAGTGTTTTATGGTAGCATCATGGGATTGGAGAGTGTGAACGAGTTTGAGGATGCAGTTGACATTTGTAGTTATGGCAAGGCATTGAATGTAAGTTGTCTATTAGACTAACTATATGTTTAATTCATGCAAATGTTAACTGCTTGTACCAACTTAATCTTTGTTTTTGACACAGACGAGATGACTCACCATTGCACCAAGTTCTCTGGCCATTGGAAGGTATGCTTGACATAGAGCTTTCACTCAAATCCAAAAATATCTTAAAGATGTCCAAAAAATATTTGCAAGTGCTTCCTTGAATGCTGTTACCTGGGATATCCTTTGGATTTGTTTATAATTTCAAAGTAAAATTCCTACTTTGTCTGCTACATCTGCCTCAGTGCAGTAAGGATGAATCTTTCCTCTTCCCCATAAGCTTCCTCTGGTTCTTCAGGTTCCCATTTCATCATCTCCCCAAAATGCAGATCTTTAATTGTGCCCATAAAATCTGTTAAGTTTCCCAACCTGTCTTCCAGATCATCGTGTATGATGAGGAATGCTTCCAGGGTCGCCACCACGAGTTCACCTCTGAGTGCTGCAATGTCATGGAGTTCGGTTTTGAGACCGTTCGCTCATTGAGAGTGGAGAGTGGAGCGTGAGTATATTCAATCTGTGCAAAATGTTTGATTGGGACATTTTTTACCACCACAGTCAGCGAGGGGAATGCGTCCACCCCCAATATTGAGATTAGTGTTAAACCAAAATGAGTTCAATGACTAATTTCTTAAACTTGACATCGAAGGTGCACTGAGTGGTTAAGCATGTTGCTAATGGGTTGTTTGGGTGTTCTTGGTAGTTGCTATGTGATATCTAGGATATTTTGTGTAGTTGCTTACTAGTCCACTCCCATGTTTCTATAATATTCTGGTCAATATGGCTTGGGTCCCCTTTTCAACATAAGTCTCTGAGAATGTTTCATCCATTTTGTCATCCGCCAGGTTAAAAGATCTTATGGTTTAGAAAAGTAATATCACAGCTCTTCTTAACAAGCCATTTGAAAACATCATTCATGTCTATATCACAAACCACATATGCTTACACTTTCTCAACAGGTGGGTTGGCTATGAGCATTCCGCTTACCAGGGTCAGCAGTTTGTTCTGGAGCGTGGAGAGTACCCTCAGTGCAATGCATTTGGGGGAAGCAATGCCTACCACATCGAGAGGATGACCTCCTTTAGACCTATTTCCTGCGCTGTAAGTTTACAAAGCGTCTATTTTTTCAGTCTCAAACTTTATGGCTGTCTTTAAAACCATATAAAAAAAGAGGCAACCTGGATTTTCAGAGCTTTTCATATCAGCCTACAAAAGTTTATTTGATTAAACCTATTTTCAACATAAGCCTCATTTGCAATGTTTCTGTTACATTAGTATTAATGTTATCAGAATAATATCCACAACAGATATTATGCTTGATTTCACTGACTGACAGTACATTTGAATTAACTCCATACAGAACCACAGGGAATGCAGAATGACCATTTATGAGAAGGAGAACTTCCTGGGCCGTAAGGGTGAGCTCAGTGATGACTACCCCTCTCTGCAGGCCATGGGATGGTGCAACAACGAAGTGGGTTCTCTGCGTGTTCAGTCTGGAGCGTAAGTATCAAATTAGGCCCCCCTTTTTCGCTTCCATCTTTTTTCTCTGTACCAATTATGTTTTTTGCAAGCCCTTAAAAAGTATTCAAATGCTTTTTTGTATTATTTTCTGCTATGCCGTCAAAAGTTTTCGATACCATAAAATAGCTTCAAAATTTGAATAATTAAGGAATTTATGTTTTTTCAGGCTGAGTATTGATACAGATTTTCTCAATTTCACTTTAATCCAATTCACAAGCCCTCGATTCTGATATGATTTGAAAAACAGAGCCCAAACTATGCAGTTCAGTTGCTCTTTATTTAACAGATATAATAATCAACACAACCAAAACTGTATTTTATAAAGTAAAGGTAAGGTAAAAGAACATTCTTGGGATTTTAAGAATTCAAATTGGGAATCGTTCAAATGAAGATTGCAATTAATTGGAAAATCAATATTTTTTTTAGCCCTAATGGTTGTACACTATATAATGAATTTAGTAACTATGATATTTTGGGCATTTAGTCAAAAAGTCTGTAAGTGGAAAAAAAGTGCCTTTGTTAGTTTAACTAGACAGTATTTTAGTTATTTTTTTGTGTTGTTCTTTTGAGCAATTGTTATTTTGTCCAAATTATGGTTCCCTTTTGAAAAATCTGATTTGAACCACCTCCGAATACTGAATATTATATATATATATATATATAATACAATTCATGTAGGTTAAAGAAAAACAAATAAGTGCTATTTAATGGCTTTTTGTTTACTTTTTTTTTTATGCAAAATTGGTCTAAAATTTGCATTACAAAATCCTAAAAGGTCTGACGTTTCATTCCCTTAAACATGTAGATACCCTGCAATTTTTTTCTTTTGGTTAATATCCATTGTCGTTTATCTTTTCTAAGCGTCTGGTCAAGTCTTGGTTTGTTCACCACTGTCTTTTCTTCAATCTGTGTGCAACAGGTTTGTGTGCTACCAGTTCCCCGGTTACCGTGGATACCAGTACATCATGGAGTGTGACCGCCACTGTGGAGAGTACAAACACTTCAAGGAGTTTGGCTCCCATTCCCAGACCCCTCAGATCCAGTCCATCCGCCGTATCCAGCAGTAACCTATTTTATCCTGCCCCTCACCCTGCCAAAACTGTCATGCCCCTTTCTGCCCGATGCTAAATAAACTGTCTTTCTTAAACATCACTGACCTCCTGTAATAGATCTCTGTCTAAAAGGGTGCACTTAATGAAACCTCAAAGTTACACCGAAACAAGTTATAAAGCATTTTTAAATGAATAATGACATGGGGGAAAAACAATAAATGATGTCCTTTTATTACAAATGGTTTGAAATTGCTGTTGTAAGCAAACGTTTTTGAGTGCCCAGCTAATACACCCCAATATACAGGGATACACTTTGTGCCAGTACTGTGCTTATTTGGTGTTTTTTTTTTTTTTTTAAAGAAACAATGTACTTTGATCTATTTTCCACCAGAGGGGGCAATAAACTAACCAGCCAAACCATGACAGGTCTGCAGTATTGTAAGTCTAATGAAGATATTTTTATAACACTCTTTATAGCTATATATAACAAAAACACTCCAAATCATGGCTTAATTTTGACCTCAAAGTCAGTTTAAATGGTCATCATAAATAGTATGTGTTGCAGGAACTTAAAAGACAAGCCCAAACAAGAAATAACACTTTGTTGTTGATGCAGTGTTGATAAAAGAGGAGTGATGCACGTACATGACAATTTTTATTTAGATAACATGGTGCAGTCATTGCAACAGCGGGCTGATCTGATCACAGGCATGGAGCAACAGCACCAGGACTCACTAATTATTATTCTGGGAAATTTTTATAAAGCTAACCTCGGGGGTCTGGGTGACTCAGCAAGTAAAGTCGCTGACTGCCACACCTGGAGTCTCAAGTTCGAATCCTGAGTGACTTCAGTCAGGCTTCCTAAGAAACCAATTGGCCCAGTTGCTAGGGTGGGTAGAGTCACATTGGGTTAACCTCCTCGTGGTCGCAATAATGTGGTTCTCGCGCTCGGTGGGGCACGTTGTGAGTTGTGCATGGATGCCGCGGAGAATAGTGTGAGCCTCCATATGCACTACGTCTCCACGGTCATGCACGCAACAAGCCTTGTGATAAGATGGCGGATTGACGGTCTCGGACGTGGAGGAAACTGATATTCGTCCTCCGCCACCCGGATTGACGTGAGTCACTACTCCACCACAAGGACTTAGAGCACATTTGGGAATTCCAAATAAATAAATAAAAAATATAAAAATACAGTTAACCTCACCCTTGAACTGCCAAAATACAAACAACATGTCACATGCCACACCAGAGACCAGCAGCCATAGACCTGAACAACCTTACAGATGCTGAGACAATATTTATCAGTTATTGTGAGGATATCTGCATCAGTTGTAGGACATTTTTATCATTCAATAATAAACCATGGTTCACAGGAAAACTCAGACAGCTTCATCATGCTAAAGAGGATGCTTATAAAAGTGGGGATAAAATATTGTACAACCAGGCCAGGAACACACTTACTAAGGAAATCAGAATGGCTAAAAGAAGCTACTCTGAAAAGCTGAAAAATCAGTTTTCAGCCAATGATCCTGCATCTGTGTGGAAAGGCCTGAACAGCATCACCAAGTACAAGACACCTCCCCGCTCTGTAGTATAGAGAGTCAACTAATGGCTGATGAACTGAATGTGTTTTACTGCAGGTTTCAAAAGCCCAGTCTCACACCCCTCCCATGCTCTGATCTTCACCAACACCTCCTGGAACCCCCCTCCTACTACTCAATCTGCACTTAAGATCTGTAAGGAGGATGTGTGCCAGGTCTTTCGGGCAAAAAAGTCTAGGAAAGCTTCAGGCCAAGACGGTATTTCACCTGCCTGACTGAAAGTCTGCGCTGACCAACTGGCTCCCATCTTCAAAAAGATCTTCAATAGATTACTGGAGCGTGTGATGTTCTCTGCTGCTTCCAACACTCCACCATCATTCCGGTCCCCAAAAAACCCCGTTCATGATTTGCTACTCCGGTGCCTGGTTTTGCTACTCCGGTGCCGGGTTTTGCTACTCCAGTGCCGGGTTTTGCTACTTCTGTGCCTGGTTTTGCTACTCCTGTGCCGGGTTTTGCTACTCCTGTGCCTGGTTTTGCTACTCCTGTGCCTGGTTTTGTTACTCCTGTGCCTGGTTTTGTTACTCCAGTGCCGGGTTTTGCCACTTCTGTGCCTGGTTTTGCTACTCCTGTGCCGGGTTTTGCTACTCCTGTGCCTGGTTTTGCTACTCCTGTGCCGGGTTTTGCTACTCCTGTGCCTGGTTTTGCTACTCTAGTGCCGGGTTTTGCTACTTCTGTGCCTGGTTTTGCTACTCCTGTGCCGGGTTTTGCTACTCCTGTGCCGGGTTTTGCTACTCCTGTGCCTGGTTTTGCTACTCCTGTGCCGGGTTTTGCTACTCCTGTGCCTGGTTTTGCTACTCCTGTGCCTGGTTTTGTTACTCCAGTGCCGGGTTTTGCTACTCCTGTGCCAGGTTTTGCTACTCTTGTGACAGGTTTTGCTACTCCTGTGCCTGGTTTTACTTCTCCTGTGACTGGTTTTGCTACTTCTTTGCCTGGTTTTGTTACTCCAGTTCCAGGTTTTGCTACTCCAGTGCCTGGCTTTGCTACTCCTGTGCCTGGTTTTGCTACTCTTGTGACAGGTTTTGCTACTGTTGTGCCTGGTTTTGCTACTCCGGTGCCTGGTTTTGCTACTCCGGTGCCGGGTTATGCTACTCCAGTGCCGGGTTTTGCTACTCCTGTGCCTGGTTTTGCTAATCTTGTGACAGGTTTTGCTACTCCAGTGCCGGGTTTTGCTACTCTTGTGACAGGTTTTGCTACTCCAGTGCCGGGTTTTGCTACTCCTGTGCCTGGTTTTGCTAATTTTGTGACAGGTTTTGCTACTCCAGTGCCGGGTTTTGCTACTCCAGTACCGGGTTTTGCGTCGGATCGGCCGCTGGGAGGAAGTGTAGCTCTGAGAAGAGCCTGAATTTCACTTCACGACGCGCTGTGGAACACCAAGCACTAAAAAAAGAGATAAAATAGTAATATTCCCATTTGGATTAACCACAGCGAAATACCAAGAGGCACTGTTTCCCGGAGGTACTGAACTGAATCGGACGAGGAGGTTTTATGTGGACGGATATTGTGTTTTTGTTGAACGATGTCGGAAGAGACGAACACTTGGATCTGCGACCCAAACACGGATGGAAAAGAAAAGAGTCGTTTCTTTCGTCAATAACATCGAGAAATCAAAACAGTGTCCAGGAGGAACGCACATTGAAAACTCCAGAACGAGTCGGGAAGAAGCATTTTGGGGTTAAAAGCCACGTCGTGTTGTTCTTATGAAACTCAGTTTCGTCCATAGACGCTTGAGTTTGAGACTCACAGCCGTACATATGAAGTTCCTCAAGATCTAGCGCAGACATTTCATAGCAAACTGTTTTTGTGCATGTTTCTGCCTTGCAGTTTCATCGGACCACGTTTTGTCGCACCATCAATTTTTTATTTTTTAGAAAAAGGAAACTCGGATTGCTTTGGTTTACATTTGCTTAGTTCCTATTCGTGCCCCCCTCATCTGTAGGTTACAGTAGAGCGATATTTCAACCGTTCTTGCTTGTACGTAGCACATATCTCGTTTTATTTACATTAACTAGCTGACGAACACATTTTAAGAAGCATTGCACATAGCAATGGTCTTAAACGCAGATTTGAGTTCAAACATAAATGTATTAATTGATTATTAGACTTAATTTTTAGCCCTTTAATTAGATGTGAAATAGGAGCTTCATTGCAAGACCAAAGAAAGAGGAAGAGGGAGAGATCTCAATCAAGCCACAAAACTGAGATGTGTTTGTGATATGACTAGGATAGATAAAAATATGCATATTTCGATCTTTAACTCATACTTAACCTGATCGACTGGCTTCTTGCATCTTTTTTGGATATTCAGGAGATAATCCTACCCGTGTCGCATTGATAGCCATTATTTATGTTTCTCCAACCATTGGGCTTCAGATTTCCTCCATCTTTCTGCCTTGTAAGAAGAAGAGGATACATGTCATCGTTATTTGCTTGTTTACTCTTAGCTAATTAAACAGGGAACCGCTGCAAAATATCGGCGCATGCAAGTCGTCCACTTTCACCCTTTTTGCGATTTTTCAGGGAGCTGGTTTGCTTTTTATATTTTAATATCTTAAAGATATTACCTCGTTAAGGCGTTGTTTTCTATACCAACGTGATTATTGATTTTAACGGGATTGCGTTGGTTTGGGCGCAGTTGTTTTTGATTAAAGGAGATTTTCTTGACGTTGTGGGGATTGATCTTATTATTTTGGAAATTTCCGGACCTGACGGGGATGCCATGCACATCTATTGTTCCTCTCCAAAACAATAAGCTATTTCTGCTGCTATAGCGGACCTGAGGGCGACGTTGCTTCAACGATAACGACCCTGTTAGATTTTCCATTTTGAGTTTTTTTTGTTTGTTTTGTTCTTCTTCACTTTTCGACTGTTATCAGACACAATGGCTGATTTCTGAGAGACTGCTGGAGAAACGCGACAATAAAAGGAAATTATAAATAAAACCCGATGTTCGCGCCTTTCTCGCGCATCATCATCATAACCACCACCGCCACAGCTCCCGCGCTCGTCTCGTTCTGAGTCCACCCTCCTGCGCGCCGCCGCTCCCCGCGCGCGCGCATCACCTCACGTTTGGTTCTGGTACCGTTAGCGACTCGGTTCGACCCAGAGGGCTTGAAGATGGCGGACCTAGAAGCGGTGCTCGCCGATGTCAGCTACCTGATGGCGATGGAGAAGAGTAAATCTACTCCAGCGGCCCGGGCGAGCAAGAAAATCATCCTTCCCGAACCCAGGTAAGCGAAACGATTCGGTCAGTCGTTAAATTGAGACATTTATGCGTTTATTATCAATATTTTAACTCTGATGTGGCAGTTTGTCACGCCAATAGGTTGCTTTTTTAATTTCGGCCACGTTTCGCCTCAAATTTCGCTTTTTTCAACTGTATAGATGTCTGTTTAACGGTTGGTTCGACAGAAATTCTCAGTCACCATCCACATCAATGGTCTATTCGTATGTCAATACAGAATTTGCTGTTTACTGCTTGCCTTAAACTAAAGTAAACTGGCATGGTATTTTTCTGTCAAGGAATTATGGTTTTGGGGGGCAAATACTATAAATACTACAATAATTTGGAGACATGCACCATAATTATACCTAGGATACCTGGAGTTCAAAAACATTGTAAATACCAAATAGGCGTATAATAATTACACAAACTATCAATTGGATTTGGAGGAGTGCAATGGTATTCTTTGAAGTGCCATATTAAATGTATATTCCGGGTTCAATACAAGTTAAGCTCAAATGACAGCATTTGGGGCATAATGGTGATTACCACAAAAAAAAGTTTTTGACTCGTCCTTCCATTTCTTAATTTTATTTATTTAAATAAATGTATTTAATATATATATTTTTTATTTACTGTCATTTTTACAGTCATTTTAGGGTTTGTTGACATTATGTCATCATGGCAACAAAGTTGTAAAATTAGATACAATTTTAAACAGAAAAGGTTATTTAGCGATATCAAATGAAAATTATGTTAACAAGCATATTTTTTACCTCTTGTGGCTATACATTTAAAAAAAAGAGTGAGTATTTTAACGTTTACCAATTGGCACCCATTGACTTCCATTTTAATGGCCTCACTGTAAAAGGGGTCTTTGCGGTCACACTGCAATTCGAGCTCAATTCACTTCCATTCAAACGCATCCGAATGCAGTAGACCGGAAACGCATGCAAAGACGTTTTGTAGGCCTACTATGCTGCGCACAAAAGTTCAAGCTTGGTGAACTCTGAACCGTGAATTGTACGACAAGAACTGAAACGTCACACGCTGACCTCTTGGCTCAATTCAAAGGATACATATTTCAGAGCTGCGAGACTCACATGTTTGCACCCCTGAATAAATGTAAGTGGAAGTTTTAACAGAAGAATTATTGTAAGCGTATTTATAAAATTACAAACTTCACATTTCTGCCTTTAAACACTCCAAAAATTGCCCTATGTACTTCTTTTATACGTGCCTCATTGTAACCTTGATAAAAGAAGGGATGGGTTGGAATACGTTTTTGTGGTAATCAACATTATGCCACAAATGCTGTTGATTGCTTAACTTGGAATATTTCTTTTAAGTTTCTAAAATACTGCTACTGAAGTGATTTATGATCTTTCAGTTTAGTTGCAAGTATTGTTTCCAGGTAAACAGATAAGACTTGTTAAAAGCGCAAAGGTAGGAATAAAGGGCGTAACCAGGAAATTACTTTTGGGTGGGCCTCAATAAAAATGGATGGGCCAATTTATTTATTTTTTGTACCAAATCTTTTTTAACAAAAATCAAAGTTACAGTGAGACACTTACAATGGAAGTGAATGGGGCCAATTTTTGGAGGGTTTAAAGGCAGAAATGTGAAGCTTATAATTTCTATAAAAGCACTTACATTAATTCTTCTGTTAAAACTTGTGTATTATTTGAGCTGTAAAGTCAAATATTAAAAATTAAATCGTAATTTTTACAGACATTTTTGGGTTTGTTGACATGCCAACAAAGTTGTAAAATTAGATATATCTTTAAACAGAAAAGGTTATTTATCGATTTTATCAAATTAAAATTAGCTTATCATGCTCATTATTTACATCATGTGGCTATATATTTAAAAAAAGAGTGAGTATTTTAACGTTTATGGATTGGCCCCCATTGACTTCCTTTGTAAGTGCCTCACTGTAAAGGGGTGGTCACACTACACTTCAAGCTCAATTCACTTCCATTCAAACACATCCAAATGCAGCAGACTGGAAACACAATGCTCATGCAAAGAAATTTCGTACTACGCTGCGCACTACATTTCAAGCTTGGTGCACCTCTTGTCTTTGTTCAAAGGATACATATTTCAACGCTGTGAGATTTATTGGTGCAGGAAAGGGAATAGATAATGAATTTTCATATTATGTTTAGGATAATATGATTTTTTTGTGTTGTATTATTTACTTACACTAGAAGTACTCCCGCGTGACATCATATCCTGGTCCGTTGCGTTGTAGGAAAAAAAAATTGTGGCCTCAAAGCTTAGTGTGACCCCACCTTAACTTAGATTTTTGCTATTTTTTTTTTAAAGAAAAGGAGAGGTAATTCCAAATAAGTTGTTGAAATCAATATTATGCTACAAATACTGTCAATTGAGCTTCACTTGTTTTGAACACGGAATATTAATTTGTGTGAATGTTTATTCAGTACCATGGAATATTTCAACGTAACATGGTATTACCTTTTCTGTTACAGTAAGGGTTGGCTTTTTAAATGCTAATTATTGGGGGTTTCTTCTTGAAAAGCCAGTTTGACCATCTTTTTTTTTTTTGCAGTGTTTAGGGTTGTATAAGATTGTTCTGTACATACTGAGGCCTTCTTTGACAAAAATTCTCCATGTGAATCAATGGCTCTTATCACCTGTAGATTTGCACCAGGTTGAGGGAGATACTCACTGCAAACAGGTTGCGATTGACTTTATTTTTTGTCCTGTATACTCAACAGGGCATACAAATGCTCTCTGTTGTGTGCCTGTGTTTAATGGTTAGGCTTTGGGAAGGTTAACGCAATATCTTATAGCATGTGTTTTAGCTATTACACAGATAATTCAATATGGTGACTTTTAATAGCTGGGGTTGATGGTACCTGTACTCTCAGATATCATGTAAAGAGCCCCTTGTGTGTATTGGATTTTTTTAAGGGCACAGTCCAAAACCTGGAAAGGTATTGACTCTTTTGTCACTGTTTGTGTAGTTTTTTGTCCATTTACTGCCCCATACATTGTAAATTACTTTAAGGCCTGCATTTGGTAACAAACTGAGGCCTATAGGCCAGCAAACAGTAGTAGTATTTCACATTTCGTAGTTTGCATTGTTACGTAGTTGATTACAATGGTGAGACGACTGTCAGTTTACAATGTATAGCCTGTAGTTCAAAACAAAGAAGGTTTTATTGTACAATTTAGACATAAATATGTGTCTCAATATAGCTTGGACTTCACAAAATTGTGTGGAATTACAGTAGTTGGAACATTATTAAAGCAGTGATCCGGGTTCAATGCAAGTTATGATTTTTTCGACTGTTATCAGCCACAATGGCTGATTTCTGAGAGACTCTGCGTGGGAAACGTGACAATTAAAGGAAATTCGAATTTAGTGTGATAAAAATACTTTTTAATCTTTTTTTTTATAAAATTATATCCAATTTTCCTTTTTTGCCATGGTGACATAATGCTGAAAACCCCAAAATGGCGGTTAAAAAAAACTTTTCAACTCAAAAAAAAAAATCTGTTATAACAGAATAATAAACAGGGATGCAAACTGCTCACCTTTCAGCTAACTTCACTTTTTTCCCCAATTTGTTTGGTAACATTTTTATACATTTCCTTATTAAAATCACTTGAAAGTGTTACCTTAAGCTTAAATGCTTAAAAAAGCTTTAAATAAAACAAAAAGCTTTAAGTACAAAAAACAAATCAAAGGAAAATATACATTTGTAACACCTTCTATGACTATCACATTTGTTATAATGTAAGTGCAAGTTTTTACAGAAGAATTAATGTAAGTGCTTTTATATAAATTACAAACTTCAAATTTCTTCCTTTTAAATCCTCCAAAAATGACCCCATTTACTTTTGTACGTGCCTCACTGTATCCTTGATAAAAGAAGGTATAATATTTTGTGGTAATCAACATTATGCCACAAATGCTGTCGATTGCTTAACTTGTAATATTTGTTTTAAGTTTCTAAAATATTGCAACACTTAAGTGATTTGTGATCTCTCAGTGTAGTTGCAAGTATTGTTTGCAGGTAAACAGATAAGACTTATTAAATGTGCAAAGGTAGCAATCAAGGGCGTAACCAGGAAATACGTTTTGGGTGGGCCTCAATAAAAATGGATTTGCCAAGTTTTTTTTTTTTTACAAAATTTTGGTTAACAACAGAGAAGTGACACATTCAAGCAGTTCTGTCACACTTTCAGAAATTTGAATTTATACATTTTTAGACTTTTTTTTTTTATAAATATATATTTGAAGTCATAGAATAATCACTAATATTCTGGGTGGGCCCAGGCTACGCCACTGGTAGCAATAGTGTATTTTTTGGTTTGTTAAAAGTAATTTTTAGTATAGGCTGCTTAGTTTTGAGCAAATGTTTTTCTCAGTGATAAAACAAGTTTAAAGTAAGCCAGTTGTTTAGACATCACAGAGTACTTTTCCCAGGCACATCAGTGTTTCCTGCACCGCTATTCAGCAGCGGCGTTCCACTACTACTGAATTTTCAGCGCCACTTCAAGAGAATGATACCCATGTTGTGAGCTTGCAGTCTGAATTCAGTGTGATGAGATAAAAAGAACATGTGCTGTGAAATAACGCAAAAACAACAAGTCTTTCTATTGCATTGTGTAGGGCTGAACGATCCATTGAAATAAAATCAAAATCAAGACATGACCTTATGAATATTAAACTTGCAAAGTGCTGTGATTTAATCAAGGAAACAGTCACATGCCACACGCTGCTCTGCGGAGCTCAGTTCTGAGTGTACGTGAGGTGGTTCTGTTTGTGCGCCCTCCACAAAACTCATCTCATGCACATAATAACTGATGTGCTGCGTACAGTTGTATTTACAGGGCTCTAAATTCACTTTAACTGGACACTAAAAGTTACTATACAATTACAAATTGAAAACATAACTCCATAACATAATGGCATAGTTTTTGTACAGAAGCGAAGATGAGAGTATTTCACCGTATTGGAATTCACAGGCGATCATTCAAAGCTTTGTTAAGCGTTTTGTTAATGTAACTTCACACAGAAAATTACGGCATTTTTTTTTAAACAGATCCCATTGCAATGCCGCATACAAATTAAGAAATTATTAGTAAATATTACTTGTATAGTAATAATAATAATTGGGTTGTTCTTATTATAAAATATTTGTAATTAGGACTCGACATTAACGCTTTTTTTTATTTTGCCCAGACAAATTGCCTGATTAAAACTTCAATAATGAAAATAATGAAAAATTGCCTGCTATATTTGTGATATTGTCTAGGCCACATATTATAAAGTTAATATTCTTAATAATAATCCACAGTGCCTAACTGTATTCACTAGCGATCAACTTATGTGTGTGTGCTGAACGTGTGTGTGTTTCGAGAACGCTCGTGGTGATGCGGTGATAAGTGCTTGAATGGTCAAATAAATTGAGAAATTCCATCAATTCCATCTTGGTGAGGTATTCATGTAAATACAGTGAGTTATGTCGTAAGTGAACGTAAACAGTGGGGGAGCGGATTTGTATCAAACTGTCAGACTTGTAAGTGTAAATATAAGGTAATATACCTGCTACTGTCATTATCATCATTATATTAATCGAACAGCCATAACAAGAAAACTGCTCTTGACTGGATAACTTTATTAGCTTTAAAAACGATTATAATAATACAATGATATATAATACAAATATAATAAACAAGATAAATAATATAGTATAAAATAATATAATACTGGGGGGTGGGGGGTTAGGTGGCGCTGAATTCTGTTGGAAAAACTGAGGCACATTATGACTGCATGATCTTACAACGTATTGCTTTTTTTTGTTTGTTACACTTACAGTTGCATAGAGGAACCTTTGTGTCAGCCATCATGACTTTGGCTTATTGGTTTTGAATATTCTGTTGTATGCAGACAGAATTTAAAATTATCTTTCAAATGACGTAATAGCTCTAAATTGAATTGAACCAAGATTATATTTGGTTCTGATCCTCTACATCAACATTTTAAGTGCTTAATTGTATTACGTTTTTGGATGACGTGCAATTTAGAGAGCATGGTGTACTTGGTGACTCTAATCACTACTCTTTGCCTTTTTTGTTTTTAGACTGTATAAACATGCTGTAGCATTCAGCGATTGATTTGTATGTATTTTAAGGAGCGTTAAGTGTTTGTGATAGGCCATTTGTTGTGTGTGACCGAGACAGAAGTCTGCCAGCGTCAGAACACAAGAAGAGTAAGCTAGGGGCGAGATTCATTTATGATTACTCATTTTGCTTCCTACGCCATGGTTAATATAAAAATCTCTCTCTGGGCCGAAGTGATACATGTGCCAATGTGCAATTTGGCTTCCACAGATGATGGTGGGTACGAATCTGAAACGCTAACAGTAGTTGGCTTTTTCATTCGGCAAAGTGCTAAAGCCATACATCCGCTCCTCATTGTAATTAGTCTGTTTTAGTGGCTGTTTGCTCTAAAAGATTACTGTAGTCCGAGCAGGGCTACCACAGATCGAGTGAAAGCATTAACCATTGACATAATTGTCCCCATTATTAGCATTATTACAGGCTCCATAAACACCATGCCACTCCCAGCTACACCTTCGGACTAACACATCACTGAAACAGTTAAGCAGTTTAACGTCAAACTCTCCTTGTTTGACATTCTAGCACTTATGTCGTTGTTAAGTAAGCATTACTAAATAATCTTATTTATATCTCTCTGCGAATGCAATGATAATCTGACCTAAAGGAATAGGTCACCCAAATATGAGAAATCTGTCTCACTTTTATAGTTCTGCGGAACACTGAATATAAAGAATGTATATTGTAATACAATTTCCTCTTCATTAATTTTACTAGGAATGCATCGATGTGTCTACTACCGATATTTATCGGTCATAAGCATGAAATATGAGATAAGGATAACTGATTTCATAAATTAACTAAGTTGTATACATTTTATAGGCCTAATATATTTTTATGTTTGTAGTATACAAAATAGACATAAAAATACATTCCAAAATCCTAGAGGTGCACCAATCAGGCAACTTGAGGCCTATACCAATCAGTGATATTTTAACATTGTGATTGGCCGATACCAAGTGCCCAATGAAATGCTAATATTTATTTTAATTGAAACCAGTTATGAAGAATATTTTTTTCTCTATCAAAGTTGACTGTGACATACTGGCAACCAGTAAACACAATGAGAGCATCACACACAGCAGATATACTTTCAAAAATAACTGTAAGCTCCAAAACTGCTCAACACTGAAAACATTTTGAATACATAAAACAAATGGAAACAATTTCCACGCAGAAATTGCTAGTAAATTTAAAAAACATATTTTCATGTAAAAGCTATACACAATTCTTGGTGCCTTTAATTAGAAATTCTCGAGGAAAGTTTGCTTTGCATTACTCTGTTTCAAGTAAATTTTACTCACTCTTTTTTTGTACGTTTTACTCATTTGCAATGTATAAAAGTGTACTTGCATTTCTATGCTTTTAACATTCTTAGTCATGTACTATATAACACATGGAAGCCTTCTACAGGGAAGCTTAATGCATGCTATGTAGTCTATTAGACAACATCACCTTGCTTTAAAGGCAGAAGAAACAAGATCCAGAGCTGCGCACACAGGCCTGAACAGTTGGTGCTCAAAACAAGATGACGGTAATCGATCAACAGGTAATTTTAAGTAGAAAATGAACTTACAAAGAGTGAAACCATGCAAGCTCATTAATTATTCAAACCCGCTGTATTCTGGGAACACTAGCTTAAATTAATGTTAATAAAAATGTTATATCATTAACCTGTGAAATTAACCTGAGAACTTTAGGATTGACACATGATGATGCATTGTAAAGGTAACAATCAATCTCAAATAATATTTTTAAGCAAGAGCATTAAGTTTAAATGTTTGAAATGAGTACAAATGTAGAATTTACTTAATATTTACAAGTTCACGCTAAAGCTAACTTACTCAATGTAGAAAGTACTTATTTGTTAACCGTCCTTGCTGTTTTGTTCTATTTGGTTTAGGGATGTCCCGATAATCTTTTTGGCCCCCGATCCGATATATAAATATTAAATATCTTACATACACTTACAAATTGTGTAAACAGCTTGACTTGAATAGAAACAACTAAAAATTAATTCTATAAAAAGTAATTCCAAATTTCACAATTCCACTTAAAAGTGGTGTAAACAGTTATACTTGAACAGGCCCAAGTTAAAAAATAATGAAACGGTTATTAATAGTTCTGCTGTCAGTAACAAAATGCCATTGTGACATACTGACAACCAGTAAAAACCATGAATGCATCACACATAAGAGATACATAAAAAAATAAGAAAAATATATTCATAACAAGCTCTAAAACTGCTCCAGTGAAAAATCATTAATATCTATGGACTGTTTACTGTCTTTGAGTTTTGCTGAAACACAAATCACAAATTATTAAGCAAATGCATGATGACGTGGTGTTGTTATTAAAGGTTAAACAGTTATATTTATTATTAGTGGTATTGTGACCAACATTAATCTGATTTAAATTGGGATGAATGAATGATATTGAGAGCACCTGAAGAGAGCACATCTTTGATTGACACAGAGAGCGCTCATGTTAAAGAGAGTAAAGCTAAAAGAGCTCATGATTGCTCAAACAGTCTTTATCATTCAACACAACGTCTGATTGTCACAACTCATGTCATGTATTTGCATGTTTACTTGGTGTTTAATTCGTTTTTAAACCTGTTAGCAGCCTCTATATCCTCTTCCTGTTCACTGTGCAACGAGTCCGAATAACTACCATAACGACTCTAGAAAATGGGTAAATTAAAATTCACACACATGTAATTCTTAGACATTTTTTAAAACAAACCGGCATATTCGTCTCAATTACATCATATCTGAAAGTTTAAATTTGTGAATGCTTAGAATTGCCAACAACTCACCCTCCATAGGCCATTCTGTCATGCTTCAAGGGCTGAGAAAGCACTCATTCATTAGAGGAGCTGTGTATGTGTGATTGCCTGCATGCTGCAAAAAAGATCGGCCCTAAATCTAGACACGATCGCCGATCATGGATTTAAGACGAATATCGGCCGATTTTGATCGCTGGCCGAACGTGCGGGACATCTCTAATTTGGTTCTCACAAAATAGCACTGGGATGAGTGACTGAGAGTTTGAGAGCCCTGGAGACCCTGCATGTTAGATCACACTGAGACAGCTCTTTGCTAACATTGTGTAGGAACGCCCATGCTCCTAACTGCCGTGACATCTCTTAAATGCGACACAAAACACTGCTAGCTGTTAGCTATAAGCTCATTGTGCTTTGTTAATCAGTTGTTGCATGGTGATTTTACACAAGTGATTGTTTTAGAAGCAAGCTTTCCATTAGCTGGTCAACTAAATAAAGTGAAGCTTTCAAGCAGCGTATAGAGTTAACGTACCATCCTCCATCGTGAACTCCAGCCGTGGCTGAGTCCAGGGCACTCTCCCTCCCATTGCTCGCCGGTAGCGTCCATTTGGTCGAACCACTTACACTTTTCCTTGATGGTTCTATATGGTTCCGTGCACAGCTGAGACACTTCCTTATAGACTTTTTCGTTTAGTGAAACGAAAAAGGGAAAAGGGACCGGGTGTGTATGATCATGACCCGCCCCGCCCATCCGCCCTACCACATGGACCCTTTGGAGTATGGACACAGTTGTATTATCTTTTGAAAGAAGACACTTTTGGCTTTATTTCCCAAGTTTTATCAGAATGAATATAAGTTAGAGAAGCTGAAGTTTATAGTAATGGAAATATGTTGTGCTGAACATATTTTTATAATCTAAAAAAACAATAATAAAAGTGCCAAGACAACCCAGAAATACAATGTTCTCAAAGCCACAAGTCTAAAGACGTTATGTTTCAAATATGAAGATGATATAACAAAAATCTGGTTCCTGCAAGCTTTTTTCTCTGTAAAATGGCTGGAAGCGTACAGTGTAAAATTAAGGCTCCGCCTTTCAAGACGACACACAATCTGTCGATCGAGTTTTCATAACAAAGGTATGAAGTCCCGTTTTGATTTTGCAAATATTTGAAATTTAAATAAAATTCACTGACCCTGGGCAGGTGGGTTTACAATGTAATCAGAATTTGCTGTATTTTTTAATGCAATTATCACAAAAATATTTTTTACATATATCAGCCAGCCCTACTATGGCCCTAATAAAGTGCTAGACGTGTTCTTCTGCTGTTGTAGCTCATTCGGTTCATGGTTCGATGAGTTGTGCATTGTGAGATGCTATTCTGCTTACAACAGTTGTACAGAGTTTCTGTCCACTCAAACCAGTCTGGCCATTCTCCGTTGACCTCTCTCATCAACAAGGTGTATCTGTCCACAAAACTGCTGCTTGCTGTTTTTGTTTTTGGCACCATTGTGAGTGAACTCTTGAGACTAATGTGTGTGAAAATCCCAGGAGATCAGCAGTTGCAGAAATACTGAAACCAGCCCGTCTGGCACCAACAATCATTTTAATTGGCAATAACCCATCCTCCTGTGGTTGCAATGTCATGCTTTGAGGGCTGAGCAAGTGCTCATTCATTATACTAGTGAGTGATTTTGTGCATGCTGCAATTACAAAAAGTACGGCCCTGAATCTAGGTATGATTGGCTGATCCGATCTGTTTTTGCAGAGCAACATTAGGGTGAGTACATTATTACAGAATTTAGAATACTGAATTTTTGGATGAACTATTAGGGAGGGTAATTTGTATAAAAGTAAGCTTATAGAACATTAAATCAATTTAAAATGGGAAGGAGAAGGTACTTTGTCACTTAACGGCAGAGAAAGTAGCGGCTTAGAGATAGCGCTGCTCTGCTACATTCTCCTCGGGCCAGTCCTGAGACTGCTGGCAAAGAGGTGAGACTTTGACAGCATGACTGGAAGTGTTTGAGAAGCTGGGGTGAGCCAGCAGATTTGTTTGACAGCGAGACAAGTAGAAGAGACTGGAGATTGTTTCAGTCACGTAGACGTTGAAAGGGGATAGACCGTGGGACACAACTGATGAGATTTCAGACAGACAAAGAGATGAAAGCATCTGGGTGATTCACTTGAAAGAGAGAGTGCGGGTAGAGGATGTTGTGGTCAAATACAATATCTTCAGCAACTGTGCCATCCTGTATTTAAATTGCATCCATTAGTCAGTGGTTTTGCACTAGATACCACTTTTGAGATGCTAATAGGACAGTTAATGTTTCATAATAATGTAGGCTAGATGATATAATATGAATGCGCTGCCTTGGTAAAACATGTTGTCTTTAAAGGGGTCATGTCATACATTTCTATTTTTATTTATTTTTTTACCAGAGGTCAACTTATAATATTAGTTAAGACTGAAACCTCAATAAACACCCTCTGTTATGATTGGCTCCACAACAACAAAAATTATATTTTATGGTTTGCACATAATGCACAACAAACACAAAATTAATAGCAAAAAAGTCAGTGAAACACATTGCATCCGAATGTATCAAACTGTTTACTTAAGCCCAGCTGCACCTTAAACCACAAATATCAGGCCATGTCCACACTAATACGGTTTAGTTTGAAAACGCATTAATTTCCGCTACGTTTTGGCCTTTCATCCACACTGAGCTTATCGGAAACGGTCAATTTCAATTTGATCAATTTGAAAATGGCGTCTTCACGATGTAGTGTGTACAGGACAAACAGAGATATTTGAAAGCGATGAGGTATTGTTGTCATGTGATATAGTCTTGCGAACCATTCAACGCAAGACAATCAAGATGGCGGCCCATGTTGTAGCGGCGTTGTTGTGCCTGCTATCCAAAGACAGATTTTAAAGATAAATGTTACTTTGTACAACTTTAATATTGCATTCCTTCAAAGGCAAAGGAAGGAACATGAGAACTATTCGTGTTTCAGACCATACATGGAAATGATGCAGGGCTAGGCTTAAGTTTATTTGCCAGCATGCGCAGTAAGTGATTGGGTTATAATTAGCTAATTTGTGTTTTTGCTAATATCTCCGGAACCGTATAGGCTAAAATAAACATTTAAGCTTCTCTGAATCCACCAGTTCCCCCAAATAATATGGTCAATTGAATTTTTATTTCTGCAAGAAACATTTTCTCCAATTTCAATTTATTTGAAAAATCTACTTTTTTAAACTCCTAGGCCGTTTGCCCAATTCTCAAAGTTTTGAGTTTAGAAACTTGCAGTATATTTGTATAGGACAATGACTTGTATGTCTAAATGTCAAAGAAAATTTGATTCCTCATGACATGACCACTTTAATAAATAAAAAGTTGGCTTAAGATTTAGCTATTCACTTGTTTGTAACCAAGAGATGCTATTTAAAACGCTCTCTGTATTAAAGGAAAATTCTGGGTCCAATACAAGTTAAACTCAATTAACAAAATTTGTGGCATAATGTTAATTTACACAAAAAAATGATTTAGGTTCATTTATTTAGCAAAAATGTTGGTTATAGTAAGGCGTTTCAATGGAAATGAATGGGGCCAGTCCATTAATGCTGAAGTACATGCCAAGTTCAGCCAAAAGATGTAAAAAATTATTGTGGTGGTGGGGGCGTGGTTGAGCGCCGGCTTGTGAATGGAGAGCGAGATCAGGAGATGAGAACGGTAAGGATCATCACCTGGCAATGATTGTCTCTACCAGCTGTTTGTCAATACAGGGAGAGTTGGAGACTGGTTTTAGGTGTACTCGCACTAGGCAAACTGTATCGTGCCCGAGCACGTTTGACCCCAATAGTCAAGTTGGTTTGACTAGTGTGATTGCTCGCTGAACCGTGCCTTGGCCCGTTTGAAGAGGTGGGCTCAGGCAAGGTTCATTTGGCTCTGGCACGGAACGCATCTAGTGTGATCGCTAACCTTGACATGAGCTCGAAACATAATGTCAATGAAAAGGTAAAGGGATCACTTTGGTCTATGGTAAAGGTGTAGTGTTAACTGAAAATTTGTTGCAGTATTTATTGGAAATTTGGGCAGATAAGAGTATACAGGAATAACTGGATACAACACACAAGAACTCTGAGATATTTGGTCAGATTTGTGACTAACTTCGTGCTCAAGGATACCAAAGAACCATTGAGCAATGATGTAACAAGCTGAAAAAATAGCGGGTTCACTGTCTGAAGGTACAGAATACACTCTTTAAATCTGGCAGCTCATTGGACAAAAAGGATACATTTCAGTGGTACGATGCTGTCGACAATTAGGCATGTGAGAGGGCCATGTGTCACCATGCCCCAAACGACTCCAAATAAGTTTTTTTTTTTTGTCAAAATAATTTTTTGTCATAATCAAAAAATGTCACAAATGCTATTGTTTGTGCTTGACTTGTATTAAAACCTAGAACATTCCTTTAACGCTCTCACATATGGATATCCACAATATTTTCTTTCATCAGAAAAATTATGGCAAACATATTGTGAAAATTCAATAAAACTTCCAACTTTATTTATAGTACTCCAGACATCAGCACTGGCTGCTTTCGATAATATGTCAGTTCACTCACTACAGGGGTGCCGTTATCTGATCCAGGATTGCAGGAGTGTGTTCAGGGACACCTGTATCTCCCCTGACCTGCACCCTGACTCAGCGGGGCTGTGGTTGGGTGATAATGAGCCCTTGGAGGGGGTGCTAATTGATTCAGTCTCCCAAACTTGCTTCTCATTATCACCCTCTCCCAGGGCAGCCTAGCAGAGGCATCCTTTGGGAAGTGATGGGCGGAAAATTGAGCAAGTGGTTTTTGAGAGACCAAAACTAAGGCTGGGATTGGGTTGGAAGGGCTTTATGAAAATACAAGATTTATGGAAATCAAGATATGACCTTATGCGCTACATATTCACAGCATTCCAAATTCACTTTCATTGCTCACTTCAAGTTTCTTTACAAACCTTAAACAACCCTATGACACCAGGTATTTGTAGACAGAAGAGGAGATGAGATCATTTTGAGGGTTAAATTAGATCCCATAGCAATGCTGCATTTGTAAATGATTAGAGAAATATTAATTGGGTATAATAATATTCATATAGTTATTATTTATTATAATTCAGTTGTAGGCCTAATATATTTCTGTAATTTCTTAATGTAGATATAATAACCGTTATTATTATTATTATATTTATTATTATTATCATCAGGGCCTGAAATTCGACGTGGATGTGGGTATTGTGCACAAATGTAATCAATACATTTCAAGCTACATATTCCACGTTCATAATGCGGGAATTTCGGCACTATATTATTCATTTTAACATGTAGCTGAGAACTGGTACAAATGATCAAATCAATAATTTTGTCTTTGTATCAAACTGTAATTCCACAATTTTGACGAATAATTAAGGTTTTCTGCATCGCAGTGATGAAGCACTTATTTACTTAAAGGTGTAGTATGTAAGATTCAGAAACCATTGTTATTAATGACATCTGTGGCCGTTAAGTGAACTGCAGCCAGCTACCTGTTGCTCGCGCTCGCACACACACTCCATAGGGACTCGAGCGAGCATCAACCAAAACAATGATGTAATGTACAAAGATACTAAACATGAGTCACCAGCATTATGCTGACAGATGAGGTTATGCAGTTATGATTGATTTAATGTACAAACTTTGAGACTAAACTAAAACTACTTAGCATACTAACTAAACTAAATCTAACATAGCATACTGATACACACATACAGCTGCATACTACCGAACTGTACCAGACAGTTTACTGTTGCACTGCAGTTAAGTTGCACTATTGTTTGTTTTGTATGTCAGATGTTGTACAACGATCAAGAAACCAACATATTTGCTTAAATTTATTCTATATACCTGACTTTTAGAATAAAGAGAAGATCATTGAAATTGTTTAAAAGTAACGAAGCAAGGTAGCTTGCAATTCATCAGCATTAGCAGGCAAGATCAAGTTAGCTAAAATTACACCTATCACATGCTTTGCAGTTGTGTAAGTTTACCTGTCCAATAAGAAGAACGCCAATTCAGGGTCAGTTTTGACCCCCAAAACCGAACAAAGGTCCCTCCAGGAATCAAATGCCCTGCCAAATTTTTGCTCGACCATGATCACATTCCCGTTTAGCCAGATGGGATTCAGTAGATACATTTGTATTTTTTTTGGGCTTACTCAGAGTTTGTGTAGGAGTCGGTGTTGTGCTGGGAGCCGGACGTTTGCAGGATTCCCATCTCTAAGATAACGTTACCTAGTGTTGCAGTTAGTTGTCGCTGTTGAATTTTGGAAGAGAAGCTATTACTGGATGAGGCAAGACTCTCGGGAGCACGCATAAACGTCACATCCTTTGGAATTTACTGGCAACAGCGACCCGCTCCCTTTGCATGAAAATCAGTCTACAGGCTTTAATAGGCAACCTAGGAAGTCCGAGAAGGGCTAGTTTTTTTAAGTTGCGTTACAAGCCTTTCAAAGATTGGCAAACAAAAGGCACATTTTACATGAAAATGTGTTACATATCGCCCTTTAAGATGTTACAGATCTATAAACCTGTTCATACGACATGAGAATGGCTTTGTACTGACTCTGTCAGTAAGCGAGTGATGTGCTAAAACTTTCTCTCCTGTTTATAATCCGTAAAGCTGTCAACATTGCAAGTGTGTGACGTTGGGGCAATCTAGTATTGCCAGCTTTCATATTGTGATGTTCCATCATAATATAGTACAAAGAAAGGAAGAAATAGTGCAACAAATAAATAAATAAATGCCTTGTGTGCAACCAGAACTGCTCAGCTGCAGGGTGAAGAGAAACATTTCAACAGCTACATCTCTCATCTTTGATTTAATAAATATAAAATGTACATAAACAATAACAATATATTATTATTAATTATATAACATAAATAATATAGGCTACATAATAAGAACATATTATCAGTCTATCTTTAATATGCATATTATATATGCAAGGCTCTCAAGATTTAATTTGTTAAAAGTTTTAATTCATTTTGTCAACATTAAACTGACAATTTTAATGTAACTGTTAAGTATTGACTTGCACTCTTAAAGTGATAGTTCTCTCAAAAATTGAAAAGGATGTCATCACTCACTTACCTTTGTGTTGTTGCAAACCAGATGTTAGGGAAAATGTTAGGTTTAGTCACCATTCACTTTTATTGTATGTAAAGTAAGATGCAGTGACAGTGAATGGTGACTGAGTATTTGGGATCTGCCAAGAACAATAATAATGTAAGTCAGCACATGACTGCATCATGTCATGCTGGGAAACAAGTGACTGAAGAGAAGGGCCATAATGGAGACTGTATATTTAAAAAAATATAGATATTTTAATTATCTGAATAAATATAGAGGTGAGCAGTGAGAAAAGTAGCCCTTGTGTGATATTTAGGAGAGATTGTTGTAAAATGTAGAATTTCTTTGTATTACATATTGTATTCCCTCCAAAGCACATTAACCCCACCCGGGTGGCAGTGGAGCATTTCCATCTGCTGCAAGAGCTGAATTCTGTAGGAAACACTGACTCAAACCCTTTCTTAGTTGAGATGGAGGGACTAAGAACTAAGATCAAATCATAATCCATTCTTTGTTTTTTTCATTCATTCACACAGTATTCGAAGTGTTATGCAGAAGTACCTGGATGAAAGGAATGAACTGACCTTTGACAAAATCTTCAACCAGAAGATTGGTGAGTTTTCTTGAATCCTACATGAATGTTTAAACAAGATTTGTATTGCCAGTGAACAAGAGGTTAAATTTAAACATTCTTGATGTCATCAATTCTTGCAACACTCTCAAAAATAATTATAGCTTTGGGGAATTACCATACTTAAGGGGGTGAAAGAATAATTCTTTGAAAACATCTAGAAAACACCAGGCATTTGAAGAGTACATTTTAATCACCATGAAGTTAAATAAGAATCTTGTTGGATCTTAACGCTTATCTGTTTGTTCTTTGTAATTGCTGGCAGCTAAGTCTGCTTTTCACTATTAGTCACTTGAACAGTTAAACAGTGTGTCAAACAACCTGTTGCACAAATGCGCTTGTGTTTTGTTTTGATGAATGAAAATGTCCAAATAACCTCCTGTACATAAGTGAAAGCATGGTTTTTTTTTCCCACTCGGAGTTCAGAGCTGAAAAGACGTTTGCTGTGATGTGTGAAGCATGAGCTGTGAAGGCACCATGGGAACATGTCAGGCAGCCCCAGATTATGATTAACTTTAATTTTTACTTACTTCTCTGTCTGAAGTCCCAAGTGAGGATCTGTGCAGTAGTTTCTCTCTCTCTATCTCTCTCTCTCACTCTCTCTCTCTCCTCACATTTCCTTCATGCATTATACAATATGCGCTGATATATTTTATGTTGTTAAATTTTATGTTGTTGTTTGAGAATCTTGTCAGCTGTCATTTTAATGCTATGCGACCAACGCAATTAAAAAAGCCAGGTATCAGGGTAGGGAAATGGAAATGGACCGATTCTGGTTAAGTTTGCTGCTGTTTTAGAAACCATTAAAATAGTTATGTTAGGCCTGTTATGATAACTACTTTTATTGGATGATATATTATCCCTGAAAAAATTGTAATAAACTATATTATTGTCATTTTAAGACCATTTTATGCCACTGATATAATGATAATATAATAGCATAATAATGCAAGTACACCCTTTCAAGTATTAATTAACTTTTAGTTCTTATGAGTATTCAATCGGTAATAGAGCTGCCCCTTACCAAAGATTTCCCTAGTCGACTTGTAGTCATTATTTTAAGTCATTAGTCACACTAGTCGCAGTTTATGATATTAATTTAATTACTTATATAGATATTTTGGGGGGGCATCAGAAAATGGTTTGAGTTCCAGGGCTGAGTAAGAATGTTATAAGTAACATTGCTAACACTGTTATACATTACAGAGAAATACTAAACCGTAATAGTTTTACTATTACGTTTTTTTTAATGAGCCTTTAAAATATAAATTTTACAAGCGCGCACACAAAGCGAGCCACAGTGACACCGGCAAAAGTGGTAATAATTCTGTTTTTTTACCAATAAATGTGTCGGAAAAACCAGCAAGGAGACAGTTTGAACATTTTGTTAATTTATAGAGAGAAATGCAGATTAAGGTTGTGCCAACAGACGATGATCTCAGGGATCAACGATTTATCAGAGTGATCACCAATAGCTGATGCCTTTTACAATGCCAAGATGATATTTGGCTTGTTTTCCCCTTAATGTATTAAATGATTATTATTAAGCTACTATTATCATTGTCAATTATTATTAATATAACTAATAATTTGCCCATAGATACACAGACATGCACTTGAAGAAACACACTTTACTATATAATTGAGAACAGATGACAGAAAAGCTGTCTATGCGCATATCTGACATGCTGTTGTAGGCGTGCATTCGCGTGGAACACTCGCATGTAAAAGGTTCTCACTCTTTCTTCTGAACTTTATTTTTTGCAAGAACAGTATCGTCTATGAGTGCTGCAAATGACCTCAGACCAACCAATAATGTATAACAAATATATTAAATAAACAAATCAGGTGTTACGAACTGCTCCGATACACGAAGGTTGAGATCCAAATGCAGCTTTAATTAAGGGGCAATCCAGACACGTAATCCAATATTCAGAGCATCCAAGAGAAGCACAGGCATAACTAGGGATGGGTATCATTAAGGTTTTAATGGTATCACTACTCTTACCGATACTGCTTATCGATCCGGTACTTTAACGGTATTCTTAACGGTTCTTTTGTTATATATATATATATATATATATATATATATATATTAAACAAAGATAAACGTTATATAGGCACAGTGATTTAATTTCAGGAAGGTCTACTAACATTACTGATCAGGTGTGGTCTAAAAAGAAATCTAATAAAGTAATCAATTGTAAAATAACACTACATAGTTTATCATAGATAGATTAATGCTCATTAATGCAGAAGTTATTCATTCAAGAGCTGTAAGTGATTTTCTCTTTGCCTTTTGTTGTTTGATTCGCAGTAAATGCTCAATCATCAGCATGTTTAATAGACTGCTTCCCCTTTAAGACTGAGTCTAATAGGCTCCTGATGTACCATATTTTCTCCCAACTATTTCCATAACTACGTCCATTTAAGACATAAACTGTGTTTCTCCAAGCCGGTCGCTTTGACATATTTTTGTGTATATTTGATCGTTTAGACGCGCACATGAAACCCAAAGTAGTCTATACTTTGCTTGTCTCGTTGCGGTCTGTTTCGGAGCGCGCGCCGCCTTGGGAACGGTATCTCTTGCGCTCTTTTTATTATTAAGCGCGTCCCGCAATTTAGCAACAGTAGCTAGACTGCATTTTACAACAATCACTGATCGTGCTGATTCTGACGTTAAGTTTGAGTTTTAGGGAGAAATGTCAGAGAAAGTTGTGCTAGACAGAATGCGGCTTATGTATAAATATTCTTTTTATAATCTTTGGAAGGCGAAATCTAAAATAAAATCAGACTAATATCACAGATCTAAACCAGGCTATGTTTGAATGTTTAGTTCTGTCCTCCGTCGTCACTCATTAAGCAGGGCTCATGTTGTGCTCGCTGTGGCACCGCGTGAGAGAGATCTCTCTCTCTCTCTCTCTCTCTCTCTCTCTCTCTCTCTCTCTCTGACTGCGAATAGCTAAATTGCATCACAGACAAATGGTTTAATATTATTATACATAGAAATGGCTGGCGAGATAAAATAACTTTCTCGTTATAGCAATAATAATTGTTTTTTCTTAATTTCTCCAGTACCGTCAGCAGAACCGATAAAGTCCGAGCTTACCAAAGCCAGTCCTTCAATAGCCTATAGTGCATTGGTATCTTTTTTATTACTTATTTCTCTGCATTGAGTGACAACCCTCTCAAATATAAGACACACAAACAGAACAAATAAAAGTCTCAGATTCACCGTCTGTAATTGCAAAATTCTTGCTTACTTATTGTGACATGATAGCAACCCTTCTGCTGTGATAATGCAACTTCAACTACGCCTATCGCGTTTGTCGCGTTTTTTCTTGAAGTTGGCAGTAACATATCAAAAGTTTTTAATTAAATATAAAGGAGTTATACAAATTTAATCCTTACTGTTTTCTCCAAGGAACTTAGCTCCTTCTTCACTCTGCTGGAAAATTACTCTAGGGGCAGCGTGCGTCGAACACGTGTTCCACAACAACACTAGGCTGCCCACAGATGCGCCTGCCTAATAATCGGCTTGATATACTTTGATATTGGCCGATGCCGTTTATGTTCAAAAATGCAAAAAAATCGGCTTAATCGGTCGACCTCTATTTTATAATCAATATGTTCAGATTAATGTTATATGATATAACGATATCCATTCCTGCTAGGTTTCCAAGGCTTTTCTGTGACAATTGTTTTGGTTGGCAGAAACATCCTACATGAAAACATAGGCATATGTTTAGAGTAGCATACTTATGTAGTTATCTTACTATTGTTGCAATACTATAGAGTGTAAACCCCTATGACTTTCTTTCGTGGAACACAAATGAGATGTTGGGTATAATATCAGATTCATTCACTTTCATTGTAAGGAAAAAAAGATGACAGGGAGTCATGAATGAGACTAACATTCTGCATTCTAATGTCTTTTGTGTTCCATGAAAGAAAGATTCATATATGTTTGGAACATCATGAGGTTGAGTTTAATGAATTATCACTAAGTACTATCTCTTTTTTTAGTAGGACATCTAGATTTACTGCAAAAACACTGATGTTTTTATCAAGTCACTTCCAACTGTGAAGTTCCTACTCTCACTGTGATCCACCTAGTCATATGAGACCTAATAAGAAGCAACAAGTAGCTTTTACCATTAAAATTGCATGATAAATTAAAAGAAGTGAATCTTGCTTAGCAGGAGGAGATGTAGAGAGCAACATGAAGATGAAAAGCCCAGGCTCAGTGGTGTCTGTCGACCAAGAACGATTGATGAAAGTGCCGTCCCTTTCCAGTGATATGATTATTTTTGACAGTCAAGGCCATGAGGACATTTGCATGGTAAAACAGAGTGTGTGCTTTATGACTACAACATTAGCAACAGAACTCGATTTACCGGAATTATCTAGATCAGTGATCAGTAATCTTTTTGACATGGGAGTACCATTTTTTTATTTTCCTGGTCAGTGGCTTTGCTTATTTGATTACTGATCACGAAATTGTGTGGAATCTTAAATATTTTTCATGAATCATGTAATCACTAGCAATCACTCAAGCAACAGCAAGAGAGGAGCAGGCGTTTTTATTTATAAGAAGTTTTTCGCACCTGCATTCCAATATACATCTTGATGTTATCCTTCATCATGATCACGCAGCGTGTTTTCATCAGCTGAATGGGAGTGTGACAAGACTCGCGCTGCACGTGCAAGCCATTCACGCATCACAAACCGATCAACTATTATTTAGCTGTGTGATCATGTGGAATGATTAAATCAAGATGTACAGTACAGTAGATTGGAATGCAGGTGCAGAATTTCATATAAATAAAATAGTATACTCCTCTCTCGCCGTTGCTGGCATGCCAGTGATTGCCCCTCCATGTGCTAATGCTCTCTTATCTAGATAATGCTGGCTATACAAGTTTTAAAAAGATTGGTGTGAAAAGCCTATATAAATATTAACTTAATGGTAAGAGGTTTGTTTAGCCATTAAATTCTGTAAAATTACTGGAGAGAAGGGTAGTATAGTATTTAAAAATTTACATTAGCCTACTTTAAATTTTCTTGAAAAATGGTCTTTTGGATTGAATGATGTGAGTGGTGCTTGCTTTGTGTTTACCAGGTCATTGCTATTTGATTGTGTAGGTGTTGAGTGGTTTGTAGCATGTTCCTATTTGGTTGCTAGGGTATTCTGGGTGGTAACTAGGTTGTCGCTTACTGGACCATGTCAAAAGAGCCCACCCCTAAGTCTCTATAACCGCTTTTCCACTATCAGGGTGCGAGCCAGGACTGTCAACTGGCCAGCCTGGGCCAATAGCCTGCGAGACCAAAACTGATCTGCATTCCCACCATCAGGCCAATAGCCCGCAGCGTTGCCCTAAAATCTGTCCTTAATACTCCGCCCTGTTTCCACTCAATCCGCCCATTTCACAAGCAAGAGGGAAGCTCAATCTGAGGTATAATGTTATCTAGTAATCTAGAATATCGAGTTTATTTAGAATGTAAACATTAGCTAGCTAGCAAGATAAGTTAGTGTTGACAACTCACTGACTGTTACTTCCATGGTGTCCCAGCACACCATCCATGATTTTGAACCATGGGTTCTTTCTTTTGGCACCGCTTTGTCAATCGTGCATTTTAATGGATTTGTATTGCCCAAGGGTAGTCGGCGGGCCATTGGCCACAAGGAAGCATGATGAAGCCCCGGAAGTGACAGTGGAAACACAACTTGCACTGGCATGCACTAGCTCAACCTCATTTGGACCAATAGCGGAAGCACGACTTAATAGGTCAGCTACATCAATGCAAATACCTTTAAATAGTAAACATTTTCAATTACACAATAACAATTTAACAAAATATTATATGAAATATAATATCATACTTATTGATTTTTCATTTTTAAAAAGCTAAAATATGACCAATTATGAAAAACTAATAAGATATAATTATTCAAATTAATATTTTTATATTGTATTTAGTTACAAGGTCCCCAATATAATTGACAGCATTATCTGGGAGAGAATATATTTAATATGTTAGCATTATAACTCTATATACCCATATGAATCGATATCAAACGATAGCTTGTGAAACAAATTGAATTGAATAGGGAAATCTGTATCAAATACCCAGCCCTATTTAACACTTTAAATAAAATATTATTTGTGATGTGTTATTTACTTACACCAGAAGCCCTCCCGTGTAACATCATGTCCTGATCACAAAATTGAGTGGAATCTTAAATATTTCTTAATCATACATTTTTCAAAATCACACCGAAGGGTAATCACTAGTACGCAAGCAACAGCGAGAGAGGAGCAGGCTATTTTATTTGTAAGAAGTTTTTCGCACATGCATTACAATCTTCATCATTATGTAATCCTTCCGTATGATCACACAGCGTGTTTTCATAAGCTGAACGGGAGGCTAAACACTATTAAATTGTGATGAGACTCACGATGCGCTTGCAAGCAATCAATCATTTTCGTTGAATCACATCTTCAAAATCCTAAAACTTTATTTATAGTTTCAATTTATATTTTGAATAGACTCAGGTTTTTGAACCCAACAATGTGGGATTGTTTACTCTTTTTAATTGTTTAATGTAATTTTGAGTGTGACTATGGTTTAAGGAGGGTGTACCTGTTTGCTGGTTTGGAAATCTCAAAGATTAATAGTGGTGTTTTCCTTATTATATCACGTGTTATTCTGAAAGCAAAAACAAACAAATTAGATGCTTGGATCATCCACGCAGACTGTCTGAAGCAGACGTGTTTACTCGCGCGATTAACCAAAAGTCTAGTGCTGCTAGCTCGTGATGCGTGAATGGCTTGCACGTGCTGCAGGTGTCTGTTCTGTATAATGCAGTCTCGTCACATTTTTACTTTTTTGTTTAGCCTCTTACTCAGCTCAAGAAAACATGCTGCATGATCACGAGGAAGGATTACATCAAGATGTAGATTGGAATGCTGGTGCAGAATTTATGTAAGAAAATTGTGTTCTACTCTCTCGTCATTGCTCCCATTTCAGTGATTAACACTCTGCGTGCCAATGCTGGCACGTGTGCCATAGGTTGCTGACCCCTGCCATAGATTAACACCTGCGGATCTGTCTTGAAATGTCAAGTAATCGTTAAAATCAATTTGACTGTGGAGAAAATGAATGGGATTTTTACTTCCGGAACCAGACTGTTGCGCTTCAGTGTTGCTTGCCTTATTAAACAACGCTTTAATGACATAACCCACAACAGTGATACAGACACCTTCTATGTATTTTTATTTTTTTGCCATTCATTTTCATTCACTGTTTAATGTAAATAGATTTTCCCATCATTTAATCTAAGGGTGGGGAACCCTGGTCCTGGTGGGCCACTGTCCTGCAGAGTGTAGCTCCAACCCTAATCAGACAAACCTGAGGAAACTAATCATGGCCTTGATTACTTGAAAAATGTAAGGGAAGGTGTGTTTGATTAGGGTTGGAGCTAATCTCTGCAGGACAGTGGCCCTCCAGGAGCATGGTTCCCCACCCCTGATTTAAACTCTGGAACAGTTACCACTTCTCATACTGACCAGCCATGTGACCAGCAGTAACAAGCAGCCATGCTGCCACATCTGTCAGCGCGATGGGGGAAAAAAGCTTCTTGTTTCTTCTTTTTGCCAGACAAGCGTAACATTTCACCTTTCACTGCTAGCATTGTTCTCTCTCTCTCTACTCTCACTGGTTGCACTAAAATGTTTACATTTAGTATCAATCCTCCTCAAACTCTTCCAAAATCTACACGTAAAAGATCCTGCATTGTGAATCGCAAGCAGGCATGTGCTGCAGATCGATAGGCTTGTCGCATTGATGCTTTATGTTTATTAAAGTCTTTGTCCTGTATAGGAAGTAATGGCTCAGTGTAGTAAATAACGTGGAGCAACGGTAAAGCCAAGCAGCGGAGATAAATGTTTAACAGGACGACATTTGTGTATCAGGGTATGTATGCTTCTATGCTGGTGTCTTTACAGAAATGTGACCGCTTGACTGCAAGTTTTGAAGTTTTCACTACAACCCCCCCATTTCACATGAAGATGTATAGGACTGTTAAGTTGATAACTGATACAGAGATACTGACAAAATCCCCTTAAAAGTAGTCTATAAAACTTAAGAATGCACCTATTTATCAGCAAATTATTGACCGATATTAAAAAATATAATTTGTTTTATAATCAATTACGTACATTTATAGCATTGTGAAAAGTTTATAATATTTTTTCTGTGTAATATGTTTCTAAAGAAATACCTACCAAAATAAAATTTATCCGAAAAAGTAAACCATGTTGAATATGCATAATATGAATTTGTAATATTTTTTTATCATAATATGTCAAATGTGATGTAATGGGTAAGGATGGGCAAGGAGAACCGGCAGAACAGTCAACATAACTTTAATGACATAACTGAACATAACATAAAACACATAGACGCACACACACTGTGGGCGTGTCTCTCTCTCTCTCTCTCTCTCTCTCTCTCTCTCTCTCTCAAACTGGTGCCCCCAGCTTGTCTTTATCCCCCTCCCGGCTGATTAGGTGACTCAGCGTTGGCCACACCCCCTCCTGGTCACATGTGAGTGTTACAACACATACTGTTGTTTAGAAGTGCAAAAACAGAAGTGCAAAGTTTTTCCCCCACATCAATCGTCTTTTTTTATCTTTCATTGCAGCTCTCTTAGAATTTTGGCCTGTCAAGTGTTCAACCGATCCCATCGCTGCTTAATAGAAATGATTTATTGTTAGAACAATTTATTGTTCTGTTCGTTTTTTAGATGCATAAATCATAGGTAACAGTGATCTTATGACAAAATAAGGTAAGTGGCAAAAAAACTTATTTGTATTTTTGAAATCATCCAAACATTTTCATATTGGTAAATTCCCCTACATACAACTCGTGTTGAATTCCATGAATTCATTAAATGGCATCTATTATGCCCCTTTTCACAAGATGTAATTTAAATCTTTGGTGTCCCCAGAATGTGTCTGTGAAGTTTCAGCTCAAAATACCCTACAGATCATTTATTAAACCATGTTGAAAATGCCCATTTTTGGGTGGGAATAAAAAGGAGCTGTTTTTGTGTGTGTGTCTTTAAATGCAAATGAGCTGGTGCGCCCCGCCCGGTATCCAAAATAGGTGGAGTTTTGACATCTCTGCTTCGGATAACTCGACATCATAAGCAATATGACTGACAGCGAAAATAGTTGTGTTCAGCCCTATATGTTTGAATCGGTGTCAGACACTGATGATTGAGAGACTCTGTCAGAAGTAACAACTTTGAGAATTAACCAGGAAGTTTCCAAATGGTTATTTGATAAATGTATTTATTTGTTGTAGAGTTTTTTCAGCAGTTTTGCAACGATGGATGAGCAACACACACACATACACTGTTACAACATTCACTATGTGCTATAACGAAATAACACACACAAACAAACATGTTGAACATGGTCTGTAATGTTCACTTATTAATTGGTGTACAGGTGCGGCAGTGTCCGTCAACAGTCGTGACAGGGCCTGTACAAAGTGACGTCACTTTGTACAGAATCTGGGAACGGCTTGTTCTGAGACAGTGCTTATAATTAATGGAAATTAAAAAAATATATTTTTATCATTATAGGGTGGTTGTGTACACACACTGCCAACACACATTTATGTTCAAACACCATGTAAAAGTGCATTTCGCATAATAGGTTCCCTTTAAATAGCTTTGTGTGAGAAAAAGATCTGTTATTCAAAATGTAAATCTTGTTTGCCTTTTTGCATATTCTAACTTGAAACATAAGGTTAAGTTACGAGACACATGAGATTCAATGGTGATGCAGCAAGTTTGAATATGCACATGTACAAATTAGATTTTTAGTGTATTAACTTAATACGTAATATTAAGCACGATCGAAGTGAACTACTTTTATGGTTCTTTTTTTTGTCCTTTCTTAAATGCTTTCATTGTATGGGGAAAAATTGGTTTGGACATTATTCAAAAACGAACCAAATTTATAGGTTGAGGGTGAGTAAGTAATGACAGAATTAAAATTTTTTGGTGAAACGATTTGTTTCAAGCATCATATTTAATAGTAGTTCAGACGTATATTAGCACGATTGCTTTGCTTCACCAAATACACTTGCCTTGTCAGACCAGACTAGGAGCAAATAACACCAACAGCCCTGATTGCTCAGCTGTGAGTCAGTTATTGTGTATGATACACAACCAGATGAGCAGTCTTAATTTCCTGGCCCTGCCCCATGCCTGAACATCAATTAGCATGGAGACTCCGCCTCCCTCTTTATCATCAGAAATGGTCAAGCAATGTCAAGTCAGAGCTGTCAAAGGACACGCACACATTGTAAAACCATCTCTGTATCTCTTTGAGCTGGTTTACTGTTGTTTGTTCTGCAGCATCTCATTGCTTTGATGCTGGAGGGAGGTGTTTTCGGCTCTTATGGACCTCTGTAACATTCTGATTTCCTTAAGATTTTATTCGTCGATCTCCCCTCCTCCTGGCTTCTTCATTTGTGTTCTGCCTGTCCACCCATCCTCCCTCATTCACATGTCTCTTTTCTCTCTCGTTCCATCTGTCAGAGTTCTGGAATGGATGTTTGAGAGTTTTGTGTTGCCTAGCAACTGCGGTTGCCATGGGAAACGCAGAAGATTTCCCGTTTTTGCTTGTCGACCGGGAAAATTTAATTAAAGGATGAACTAAGGAAGTAGGAAATATAACATTTCCATGCAGATCATTAAAAAAAAAATCCTAATAAATTATATACTGATATGTTAATTGCATCCATCCTCTTTCTGGCCCGTGGCTGGAAGCAGGCTTATTGGCTGGATTGATCAATGGCCATTAATGGTTTAGGTTTCACTTTGCATGCGCTTAGATTGGCCACACTAAATGCATGTTTGGCCCGTCTCTAATGGTAGTATAATACATGCCTGAAAGTACGACATATCGATGTGTGTCCTTGTTAAGGAGTCAGATCATGTGTGCCCAGATATGTTTGAATTTGTACATGCATAGGTGTGCACATGTGCTAGCATTACATTAATTGACAGTTCTTTGATCCACCAGCTTCTGTTAATTGCTCTGGGATTTGGAGAATTAATTGGACAGTCAATGTCATTTCTCTCTCTCTCTCTGTTACATTCTTTAGTCTACTCTTTGCCATCGTATAGACCAGAGCCAGTTATATTAAAAGGAAAGACCACTTAAAAATAAAAATGTTTGCTAATGGTTGCCAAGGCCAATGTTCTGCCTATCATCTCCCTTTGTGTTCCACAGATGTAATAGCGATTTTAAGTGTAATTCCAAGTTAAATATGAATAAATGAGGAAGCATACAGACCCAATGGAGTAAAAGTTTTGTGGAAAATCAATAAAAATTGGCTTCTATATGAAATAACCATACTGTAATGTAATAATATATATAATATAAATAATACATATTGTAACTCCAGTCAGTTAGTTAAATAGTTTACTTTATAAATAAAAACTACTTCTAATATACTACCTATATAATTTTCTATTCATTTGGAACTGGACAAACATAAAAAAACTCAAGTCGTCTTTAAAAGTCTACCTTACCAAAATGCTGTATGATGACACATTTTAGTCTGTGTTGTTAACCAATGTTATTATTATTATTATTAGCATCATATAAACTTTCCTGAAGAAACTCAAGATCTTCTCAAAGCTATGCAACAAAGAAAATAAGACATACAGGAAGTAAAAAAATAAATAAAAAATCCAACAAAAATAAACACGCAGAATTCATGCATTTATTTATTTATTTTTGGACCAAATGAATGCAGTGCACATCTTTTGACTTTCATAATATTCTTTTGCATGCTTCGTTTTGAGGTGGTATTGCTTGTATTACAAGTGATTACCATCATACAACAAAGTTTGCATATTAAATATTTCTGCTCTGTGTCAGCTTTTGTGAACCCAGCACATATTTTGCACCTGTTTTAATAACAAGCTCCCCTTCATTTTCTTGACTTGTTTGGGATTTGTCCCATACTGCGGAGATGTCTTTCTCCATTAAAGTTTATCCGTGGTCAAAAATTATTGCGTGAAGGATCCCGCTCCGCGCTCTCCTGTCTGTGGAGCACAAATATTGGGAAGCCTGCTGGACTTGCGCGCTCTTTCGAGCTCCGGAGACACCGTGCACCGCACTTATGTGAAATACAAATGTGCGTTTCAGAAGAGTAGCGATATACACTATGGGAAAATCTCGAACGATTGACTCTTTATATAGTTTCCATGATATTTATTGGCTAGCTCTAATCATCATAATCATGAAAGCCCTAAAACAATTAATCTTCACAATCACAGTTATTTGTTTATAGTTTATGACAATAAATCTTCAGCCAAATTTCATAATCGTGACAGCCCTAGATAAACAATTTCCTTTAAAGTTTCAAAAACTTAGATAATATTGCACAGGGAAAGAATGTCAGGAAAAATTGTATATTATATATCAAAATATTTCCAAATAGTCCACTTAATGTCTTTTTTTGGTCCAACTTTACATTTTATACCATTTCTGAAACCCAGCCAACCTTATTTAGGGCTATAGATCTAGCGATGCAGGTCAATGAGACGATTGGAGTTCTCACATAATGTAATAACACTGGAAAATTAGGTACAAAAATGCAGCTTTCATGGTATTTCTTCTGTATATTTGCATAAAATTCCCTTGATTGGATTTGAAGTGCACAATTATGTTATCTCTATTAATTACAGTTAGATCAAATAATTGCGATCAGGCAATGATATAATCGTGACTGGCCTACCGACATTTACAATTTTCACAGACAGAACTCGCTCCATTACCCACCGTGCCACCCAAAGTACTGCCTTTATCTGTCAACAATTAGAGCAGTCAAAATAACCAAAATGAACCTCCCTAGTGTGTATTGCATTAATTTGTGTCCAAAGAACTCCATTTGGACCTGATCCTGGTAACTATCTAGAATGGGGTCTATTATATGCCAAGACTGCAGCATTCTCTCACAGAATCATTGTCTCTCGGCCAGTTACCATGTTGTGATGTTTGTTTTTTATAGTTTTGGACTGTTTTCTCTTTTGTCTCTCTGCGGCTGTCTCTTGTCCTCCATCCAGTTCTGGCCCAAGGCCCAAGTGGGTTTATACATGCTGTGGTTTTGTTGTAAAGTTATTTTCCCAGGCAGACTCATTCCATATCTGTATATGTGCCTATGCCCTTTAATTGCTGTGTTTATTCTAGTCGTGTGACCTGGCTCTTTGGTTATTTTCTTACCATCAGTTTTACAGAATCAAACAGATGCTTTAGGTTGGAGCCTCTTGCAAAGTTTTAATAACTTTTTAGTGGTCTGTGTGCAGCCATAGATGTTTGCACGTCTTAGGGCTGGGTATCATTCAAAAAATATTGATACCTATATCTTGACTTCGATACAGGATCTTAAACGATACTTTTTTCGATACCAATTTTATTAAATCTTTAACTTTATGAAAACCTTAACTTGTTGATACACAATTCCCTGCACGTGGTGGTGACTTCACTCTGCTTACATTTATATATACATATATCATTTACCATCTATAGATGTAATTAATGTTAACAAATTATACATCTTTTCAAAGGTCTAAGGGTTCAACACTGATATCCGATCTCTGTTTCATGATAGCATATGCTCCAGAAACAGCAATTTAGTTATTTGTGCCAGGAGAACAAATCAAAACATGAAAAAATCAAAACGGGACTTCATACCTTTATGAAAACGCGATCGACAGATTATTAATCTGCAGTTCGCACACTTGGGTCAATTCTCCATGGCAAGTGTTCATTGAAAAACATCCAATAGCACTTTTTGTCCATAAAAGTGATAAATCTGATAAATATTTATATATTCTCCATTGTTTACATGAGATCTCGCCTGAAAGAATTACCCTTCGTCATCGTTCTTCAACAAACTATGCAATCTGAGCAGCATTCATGTTGTAAATCTGTATATTATCTTATATATTAGAGTCTCGTAAAGAAAATTAGCATGTCTCCAAAGTCTTTTTAAAAAATGTGGCATAGTTTTATTCATAATGGCCAAGCAGTGCAGTCAGATTTTGTGTCGTCTTGAAAGGCGGAGCCTTAATTTTACTCTGTACTCTTCCAGCAATTTTAAACTTGAACTTGTGGCTTTGAGAACATTGTATTTCTGGGTTGTCTTGGCACTTTTGTTATTATTTTTTTAGATTATAAAAACATGTTCAGCACAACATATTTCCATTACTATAAACTTCAGCTTCTCTAACTTTTAAGAAATAACAACATGTATTATTTCTGAAACTTGGGAAATAAAGCCCAAAGTGTCTGCATTCAAAAGATAATACATCGGTGTCCATACTCCAAATACAACCATTTAAATAGAAATAATATTACACAAGTATAAACATCATGGGAACATGCAGCCATCATACCGCTCAGGAAGGAGACACATTCTGTTTCCTTGAGATGAACGTAGTTTGGTGCAAAAAGTGCGAATCAATCACAGAACAACAGCAAAGGACCTTGTGAAGAAGTATCTTTATTCACATTAAAATGAGTCCTATATCAACATAACCTGAAAGGCTGCTCTACAAGGAAGATGCCACTGCTCCAAAACTGCCATAACAAAGCCAGACTACAGTTTTCAAGTGCACATGGGGTCAAAGATCTTACTTTTTTGGAGAAATATCCTCTGGTCTGATGAAGCAAAAATTGAATTGATTGGCCATAATTACCATTGTTATGTTTGGAGGAAAAGGGTGAGGCTTACAAGCTGAAGATCACCATCCCAACCATGGAGCATGGGGGCAGCATCATGTTGTGGGGGTGATTTGCTGCAGGAGGGACTGTACACCACACAAAATAGATGGCATCATGAAGGAAAATGATGTGGATATATTGAAGCAACATCTCAAGACATCAACCAGGAAGTTAAAGCTCATTGCAAATGGGTCTTCCAAATAGACAATGACCCCAAGCATGCCTCAAATGACAAGTTGTGGCAAAATGGCTTAAGGACAACAAAGTCAAGGTATTGGAGTAGCATCACAAAGGCCTTATTTCAGTCAGATAGAACATATGTAGGCAGACCTGAAAAAGCATGTGTGAACAAGGAGGCTTACAAACATGACTCAGTTACACCAGTTTTGTCTGGAGGAATGTGCCAAAATTCCAGCAACTTATTATGGGGTCAAACTTAACATTTGACCCAAGTTAAACAATTTAAAGGCAATGCTACCAAATACTAACATAGTGTATAATTCACTAATTTGATATTCTAATTTGACATTTCACATCATGAAAGACTTCAACTGTACAGACTTCAACTGTACATGACACTTGGCAAGTAACCAACTATATTTGAAGACATTACACTAGCTAGAATGGAGAGTTACATCATGCGGTCGACATAAATCGCAAAAATGGACACTTGTAAAACATCTACCTCAATACAATGTTTGGGATTTATATGATGCCTGCAAAAATTTTACATTGACCCCCTGTTTCATAGGGTGAAAATGGATCTCAATAGGGATGGGCATCGAAGGGAATTTAATGATTCTGATTCCTCCTAATGATTCTGATTGCTTAATGATTCTTACTTTTGATGTTAACATACTTTTGAAAAGATTCAATTTAATTTCAGATTGCAACAGATATAACGAATCAGAGAATTTTAATAGCATTCTTGCAAAAGGGATTTACACAGACTTTTAAAATCATAAAAAATGGAAATCTAATTATTGGTCCTACTATAACTATATATTAAATAAAAATTCTAAAACAGAAAATATGCTATCACATTATTAATTTAATATAAAATTCCACTGATTATAACAAAACTCATAATGAGTAATCTTGAAGTACACATTGTCAACCAGTTAGAAACTGCACTGCCTGATTTAAGTCTCTGGAGCCTTAAGTACAACAATACATAACGGCATAAATGTTGTTGGAGCCACACTGCACTGGTCGCACTGTAGATAGAAAAGAACTGGCTCCCAAGAGTCATTAGTTTGAGAACTACACTGGTCACGCTGTGCGCTTCACACTATTGAAAATTGCACCAGTTCAAGAACCGTTAATGCAACCGAAAGTCATAATTCGTACGGTTCCTGTATGTTCTTTAAGAGCCGGAATGTAGTTTCCAACCCTAGATCTCTGTGTATTGATTGGCCACTAGTTTGGCTTTTTTTTTCTTCTCCAGAATACTTTGTGTTGTACTTTCAGACTACATTTTCACCATTAGCAAGTTTCACTCATGCTGTATACTTTTCAGTTTTTACCACTTTCATCAGGGGAGAATAAATCAGCCTCACTGCCTGTTCCAGGCTTTTATTTGGTGGAAAAAAACTTGGCCACCACACAACGCAACATGTGCAACACCTATTAGAACTGATTCATCATATAGAGTCAGGATGCTTAAGACTGGAAGGATCTGCCACTGGACTCAACCCTGAACAGAATCTTTGGCTGTGAGTCTCACAGCCACACATTTTTCTTGATTTGAACACCCGCTCCATTCAGTCAGCACAAGGTGTAAAAAAAAAACTCAAGATTTGAGAGCGATCAGCACAGTTTGTTTTTGCTTCTGTTCCCCACCCCCAGCCACACTGTGTTGTTGATATTGAAACTATGCAAAGGGAAGTGTGTTGGTGTGTGTGACATTGTATAAAGGAGAAGAGGAGGGTGGGTGTTAAATGGAGTGATGACAATTTAGACCTAAAATAAATGGACACTTGTTTGCTGAGTCTGCAATGTGTGTACACGCATGGGTGTGTGTCTGTGTGCACTCGTGTGTGTTTAATGGGTTGTTCCATCTTCACCGGCCTTGTAAACATCACTAAGACACTCACCTTGTTCGAAAGGTATTGTAAAATGGACATTAACACAGCCACCCAGGAAATGGTGGTTGTTTTCCTTTGCATTGGCCAACAGTAAACCTTAGTGTAGTTCCTTGTGTTTTTCGGGCTATGCGTGGGCAGTGTGGTTTGTGTTGACCTGCACGCTTGAACGCACGTGCATGTGAGCGCTACACTCCTCTTATGGACGCCTGCATCTCAGTATTGATTGTGTGCTTCTGGGTGGCTGGTGAAAACGACAGATATGGTTTTGTCAAAGAAGGAGTGAGGGAAGACATGAAGTGATGCAGTCCTCTGGATTCGGCTGTATAACAAGGCCTGCATGGAATCCACAAATGGAAAATTCAGCAAAAGTTCTGCTGAATTCAAATGCCCATCATTCTGCGCAAACTCCACCACTCGCTTGGTTTATCAGTTAAATATTTCTGCTAATTTATTGATGCTTTCAGCTACCAATAAGTGCTCTCAACGTCATTTATTATTTTACGATATTTAAAGTAAAGTTGAAATGTCATTTCCAACCCACTTCCACAAAGTGATTTTTGAGTGAAACCAGTAAAGAGTAGCGGGGGACTTGACTTTACGTATTCACTTAGAGATTGATTGGATTGTGATAAGTGTAGGAAAATCTGTTTTATTATTCCCTAATTCAGTGTTTTAAATTTAAATTTTCCTGCATTTAATGTTTTAATAAAATAGTATCACCAAAATGGTGTTTAATCAAAATAATAAATACAACTTTAATCAAATAAAATATAATAATGAATTTTCAACAATGTTGCAGGATTTTTTTGTGTCGAAAAACGTGCTGCACAACTGAGCTTCACATTATAAATGAAAGCATTGATGAAAGCATTTGATTCAGCTTTTACTGCTGAATCGAAGTGCTTTTATTCAGTACACCCTTGCTTGTGAAATTGCTTGAAAATAATATAATTTATATTAAACAATAAATGTTAAATTGTTGTTATTATCACTGAAGATTACTCTTTTCTGTACAGTAATATATTTCTATATATATAATATAATTCTGTCATTATGTCCTCAATTTCACGCATCACGAGTAAAACTGAAAATGTATTTAAATCTCATAATATCACGGTTTATAAATTCACACTCACAATGCAAATTTAATGAATTGTCAAATTGTAATTTCATCCTAAATTTGTCAAATTACATGAAATACTGTGTTTATTTCCATTTTAATGAATCAATTCTGCGTTTGCTTCCACGTTTTCATAGGGCCCTCTATTGGGCTGAACGATTTGGACAAAAACATCTAATTGTGATTGAACTGAAGATATGATAATTAACTTTTTTAATTACTAAAAATGTATTTCTAAAAAATAGTATGTTTCTCGTTTTGACAAATGAAGTCATGGACAAACATTTGTTTAAAATAATCATGCCATTTTTGAGTTTCTATCTGCTGGGAACGGATATATGAATGTGGAGAATGTTGTGCAGCACATTCCTAGCAGGCCTACGTTTAATTATTCCCCCTCTATTCAGAGGGGCTGTCATTGGATTTCTTCTGGATTATAGCACTGATGGTTTGTGATTAAAGGAGAGTCCTCCCAGATCTGCACCATTTCAAGAGGAAGCACACTTTGAGTGGTCCGTCAGCAAGTTACCCCACCTGTACTTGGGCTCAAGTAAGAATCCTGCAATCAAGGGAAAGAGATCGCTTTGTGAATTCAAAGTGTGATTAAGGGTAATCCATGAACTCAGTGAGGTAAACCAAGGTTTGGCTTCCTCGTCAGTGTGATTTTATTCCCCTGCTGTACTATCTCTCCCTCCCATCTCACAGGCCTAATTCCTGGAAAGAGCCTCGGGAATGTGGAAGGATGATGACACCCTGAATTCGACAATTTTCATCAGCCACAAGTGTTGTGATTTATGTTTACGACTATGGTGCTAGCTTGTTTATCAATTGAAATTATTATTGTACATCAAAGCAATAAGCTTTCACTTTGTGTTGTGACTAACATCACCCCTTAACTGCAGTTAAATCCCTGTAATGCACCACCTAGAGCAGGGGTGGGCAACTATTTTGGTAAAAGGGCCACATTAGGCTTTAAATAGTGCATGGGGGCCACATTGTATTCCTTTTGAGATACAATGTTCTGCATTGATTTGGTTTTTGTATTTTTTAAGCCCAGAAATAATTGTGTACACAGATACACATTCTGAAGTGTATCTGTGACTAATGGGACTATTCTACAATTGTCTGAAGTATTTTATTGCTCTACAAAGGTAGATACTTTTCTATCAGGCATTAAAAACTCAAAGGCTGAGTGTATACATTTAGTTTACCATCTCCACTTCCCTGTTAATTTATTATTCAATTAAACAATCTCTACATCAGGGGTCTGTTTTAATATAAAAAAATGACATTTATAGAACTTTTAATGTTACATGCTAAAAGTGGCATGATCCGGGTCTCCTCGATGGTTTGATTTACAGCACGCAACTGAATAACACCGGCTGCATGACTATGATAAATGATTACTGCAGTAGTTAGATTAACATAGAGGTGCGAAGGAACTTCAACATTTCTAAATTGCACAAATAAAAAATACATATTCGTCTCTGGCTTGCTTTTGCTCGCATGTCAATGATGCAGAGACTTTTATATTTAATTTAATCACTGAAGTTTTACCTGCAAAGTAGCACTAAACATCACAAGCAACCTCAAGTATGGACACAGAGTAGCCGTATAACATTTTTCCTTTAGCAGAATATTGCACTACAGATCGCTAAGTTTGGTCAAAGGGGAAAGCCTGATAGAAATGGCGCACTCGCGTGCATGGTTGCCAGATTGCACAAAATAAGTATAACATTAGGCAGAATATTTCCAATTTGCGCAAGTATAAATCTCAAACTGGGGGTGTTTCTTCTCTTATCTGGGCATGGTAAACGCTTGTGGAGATGCGTTAGTCCTAATGCAAGTTAACTGAAATATCCAATGGAGAAAAAAAAAACGCTTTTACGATAAATGAGCCGTGGGCCACATTAAACCATGTGGAGGGCCTGATCTGACCCGGGGGCCATATATTGCCCATGTCTGGCCTAGAGTGACTTAAGGCAACAGCAATATAATGTTATGTTAGGGATTTGAACAACCAGAATATTGACCTGGGGCAACCAAAATATCATAGAGACTTCGAAGTTGGCTCTTTGGACTTGGGACAGTAAGTAACCACATAGAAAGTTGGAATGGGTATCTAGGGTAAGGATTTTAATGACTGATTCCAATTCCTCTTCATGGTTCCATTAGCGATTTTAGTACTTTTGAGAAAAAATATTTTGGAACGATAAAGGCAGTTAATATTGGATTTATTACCCTTTGCAGCCTGTTAAAATTACAATATGATTTCATATTTTAACAAACTATTCTTATAAATGGTGTGAACACAGTCTAATTAAGATTTATTATGCTTAATGTTTTCTGATGAACACTTTTATTGATTCAGACACATGAAACAGAAAAGAAAACATATATTCACAGAATCAACCCCCATTGTTCCCTTTCGCCCTCTCTATCCCCACCCCGACCCCCAACAAACATACCTGTGTTCCAACTTGAGAATACATACAAAACAAAAAATATATATAAAAAAATTATAATCACACACATTTAAAACCACGCGTCTCTCTCTCCACTTCCACTCCCCGAGAGCCCTCCAGATATGCCATATAGCGGCCCCATTTTTCATTAAACAACTCCAAGTTTCCCTGTCTTCTATATTACATTTCTTCGAAAGCCCCCACCCTGCCCATCTCTATGTACCACTCCCGAAATGAGGGCGCTCCAGCCATGTTTACATACACCAACAATTAAAAGTAGTGCAGATGTGCAAAAGAACACATTCTTGATGCAGCAGCTGAATGAAAGAGAATTGCTTCTCCCTTTCAGCTTTGTAACTTAACACCACATCTTTTAAAATCGGCGAGATACATGGCAGCGGACAAAAAGTCTTTTGTAGTTCATGTTCATTTAAAACATTATTCAAAATTGTCCAGATGGGTTCCCTTTTGTGTTATTTTAGAAATAGTTATAGCCACGCAAGACCTGCTGTCTTGACTTGAACTGCTCACCAGTGGGCGGGGCCAAGGGTGCGATGACACATGTTGTGGGATGTGTAAATTCAAATGTTTCGTGATGTCACGAACAGACAGATTTCAAACCGTGACATTTCATTAGGGTGGCAACTTTAAATGCTCTTTTTAGATTGGGTGGAAGTTTTGAGTTCTGAAATGTACAGTATGTTTTTATAGTACAGTTACCTCTTATATATCTAAATATCAAGGAAAATTTGATTCTCCATTTCATGACTCCTTTAAAGCCTTAGCAGTAGGGCTGTCAATCGATTCAAATTTTTTATCGAATTAATTACATGGTGTCCCGATTAATTAATTGCATATACAAACATTTGCTGAGAAAGCCCCCCATTTAACAATAATTCTGTATATAATGATTATACATATTTATATCAGTATATAATTATACATAATTATCTTTAAATATAAAAAAAAAAAATATATATATATATATATATATATATATGTTGCAGGGTTGCTGAATGCTAGTGCTGGAAACAATGTCATGTAAAGTAAGTCTGAAGCAGTTAGTTGACGTTATCGACAACGTTGACAAAAAAATCTTCTTTGTCAAATAATCGTTTGATGTCATTTAACGTAACAAGATCATACGAAACTTGAATACCGACACGCAAAAACAGAACTGCAGTTCGCGCCTGACTAAAGAGAGGAAGAATTACACAGCTCACAGTTCAGACGGCACTCTAGGCTTCAAGTGATGTAGATCGCAAAGTATGAGGGAATTATACAAAAATGGTATCAAAACCTCTGAGAACACCTTAGCAACTGCATGGAAAGGCCCTGAACACCTTAAATTGTAGTGAAGAGTTTTGCACAGGCAAGCACCACTGACATTTTTTTAGGAAGATTTACAAATCTATTCACTATCATGGTGTCTTGTTTGGAAAAGTGTGTGGAGTCAAGAACAGGTGATTGTTTTAAATGTGACCATATGTCCATCATGCCACATGTTTAATTTAGGTGTAAATCACAATTACAGTAACTTATTTCAAATGAATAAAGAAATGTTACAAAATTATGAAATACACTATTGCACATGTTGTTTGGTGTGCAAATCTAGGCCTACGTGGTGTTCTATTTTTTATTTATTTTTAATCTCCCGAAAGATAATTCCACTGTGATCCAATTAGCTCCTGCATTACTCCTATTTTAACAGCAATAATCAGCTCGCACTAATACTACAGGTATCAGAAGTGGGCACGCTGTCAGACATTTATCCTAGTGCTGGAACTGTCACGCAAACATGTACCATAAACATGTAACATTCCCTGTGCATCTGTAATCTTTGCTTTGTTTATATCACTTGTTTGAGCTGTATCTCTTCTTGACACCCTTGAATTTCGTTCCATAGTCTGACTTTTGCTTCATTTATCAGGGTGCTGCAATCAGACGGGCAGCAGTCGTTAGCTACAGCCCTTCCCTCTCCTTCATCAGAGCGGGGCCCGTTACTGTTGCTATAGAAACAGTCTCATCTTTGCAATCTGTGCTGATCTTTGCCTTTGCGCCACATCACCACCACGTGAACGTTTGGGTGGTTTTACTCTTGTAACTTCTCTTGCTCTTTCCCCCTAAAAAGCAAACAAGTTTAGCTGGAAGAGCCTCTTATGTGCAGACAAGGAGAGGAAAGCTGCAGCTGGCAGGAACTAGCAAAGTGAAAGGTCACTGGCAGTCTGATAGAGGATTTGTTGAATTGGGAGAGTGGTGTCTGTCCTATGATTAAGGGTAATCCTCTCAACAGTAACTAATCCACAAACTACAGGTTAGATTGTTGTTGTTATTATCGTCCCTCAACAATCGACAATGTTCACCACAATCTCTGTACCGTATCCGCTAGTCACGAATGAGGGCACCACCCAGATCCACGCTGTTTGAGTGATTTTCATTCATTGGGGTTTATATTTCATATTTCACCCCAGATTGGGGACATTTTAAGCCTTTGTTTTAGATTGTTTGCGTTTTGACGTTTTTATGACAATTAAGTGCATTTCCTCTCCAAATTCACATTACTGTAATGTATCCGGATGTTTTACTTTTAAGTTGTAGTTCTCAATAAAGATTCTTATTGCATTCTTACTACTGTAATACACTATTATATATTATTTTGTATTTTTACTTTAGTGCAAAAATGCTACCATGATATCCAACTTATTTTGCAACATGTAAGTAAGCAGCGGCTGCATTTCTGGCGAGTGTGACAATGTTCCGCAGTCATTAGCCACTATGTAAATAACTAGAAGGATAATAATACCAGAAATTTGTGATATGGGCTTATAAACTATCACGCAACCATAGGATGTACAACAGAATAATGTCCTAATGTCGGATAATTTTCTAACTTCAGCATTTATAGTAAAATGGCAAGTAAATCATTCACTTGTTGCTTTGTGTTGCATTGAAGAGACAATAATAAAATCTGCTTCTTTATCGAGATTGTGAGGATACAGTATTTCTTGTCTCCATTTAAATCTCTATTAATATGTACTTGCATAACATTATTTCTAAAGGCGATGTTTCATAAGCCATGCTGAATGTGTGTTTGTTTACTATTCACCGCTAAGAAAGAGAGAATGCTCTCTGACAAGAACGAAGAGAATAATGGTTTTATTATTTTGTTTAGATGAAACAAGATGATGCAGTTTTGGTCCAAAGAAAGTTGATGCTGCATTTTACCAGCGGCTTTCTCCTCTCTGCTGGTTGTGTAAAGTTTGTAGAGGAGTGTCATACGGCACTGAGATCTGTCTGTGTCAGCGCCTGATTTCATTCATTCTGCTCCGAACCAATGTGATTATGAAAATAGTAATTAATGATAATATGACGACATATATTGCCAGCCTGTAACTTAAAACAGCATAATGTACAGTGCTCTGGAAAAGTATTTGCCCCCATCATGTTTTTGTGTACGTCTCATACTAAAATTCAAACAAAATCTAACATAAAACAAAGGCAATTTGAGTAAACACAAAATACAGTTTTTAAATAAAAAATGTATTTATTAAAGCAAAAATGTTATCCATTACCAACTGGGCCTGTGTGATAAAATATTTGCCCTCTTAGTTACTAAATCCCCAAATTTATGAAAATGCATTCATAATGGAGTTCAGCTGGACTAGATACACCCAGTCAGGGCTCCAGACTGCGACTAAAATGGTTGCAAATGCGACCAAAAATAATTTATTGCGATTATCATTTACAATCTAGTTGCCATTGGCAACAGTCGGGGTGTGTGCATTCACATATGGTTTTCTCATATATCATCTTGTGAGTTATTGAATACATTTAGAGCACCAGTGTGTCTCGCACCTCTTTTCACCAGTTCTGTTTCTTACGAGCTCACTGCGCCACATGTAACAACAAACCCAGTGCAAAAGAGTCCTGATCAAAGGACTCTTTTAAACCGGACCTTTTATATGAATCGCCCGAAAAGAACTGAGGGTTTGAACTCAGGAGCTCAGGTTAGCAGTTTGAATCAGATTCACTTTCTCAGCGAATTAGCCATCAGTGAGCTCACAACTGGGAGTGCAAACATTTCAAAATAAGAGTGTATTCCGTGTGTATTTCGGGCTTCTTTATAATTAAAAGTCCCGTATCATGTATATATACTATCAAGCTTGTTCACAACTGTTACTCAAGGTGCAAACGTTCATTGATGCACAAGAAGACAATAAACTACTATATGCATTCTATATGTAATTATCTGTAATGTAGATTGTGAAGAGCAGTATAAAATAAAAATCTTTTATCTCTTATATTTGTATAAATTATGAAAGTGGTGTGAACATCTATGAGACAAAAGGGAATGCATACTGTATAGTTTTTATTAAATCTCAGATTAATGGGTTATCAGCTGTCTTCCTTTTCCTCTGATTTCTATCTTGTTTCTGAACTGCAATCTAAATCAAGTGTGTGATTTGGCTCCTTAATGTTTCAGTTTAGGAGCCAATGGCTCCCATGTCATTTTTTTAGTCTTGAGCCCTGCCAGGCCTGATTACTGCCAGCCCTGTTCAATCAAATCAACACCTAAATATAACTTTTTCAGCAGCAGCAAGTTGGCTTAAAGGTCTCAGCCAGTAGCACACTATGCCAAGGTCAAAAGAAATTTCAGAAATTATGAGGCAGTTCATGCTCAAAAACCCTCCAATGTGGCTGAACTAAATCAGTTCTGCAAAGAAGAGTGTGTCACAATTCCACCACAGTGTTGTGAAAGAGTGATCTCCAGTTATCAAAAGCATTTGGTAACAGTTGATGCTGCTAAAGGTGGCATAACCAGCTATTAAGTTTAAGGGGGCAGTTAGTTTTTCACATGGGTATTATAGGTGTTGGATAACTTTTTTTCTTCAATAAATATCATTTAATAACTATTTTGTGTTTATTCAGATTGCCTTTGTTTTATGTTATTTTTGGTTAGAATTATGTATTATGTTAATATGAGACGTACACAAAAACAGAATAAATCAGGATGGGGCAAATACTTATTTTTCACAGCACTGTAGTATTTCTGTATCACTAAATTAGCTGGAAGTGGCTTATACCAGAAGTGGTCCGCATTCTATGTTACAATGGCAGTGCCCGAGTGACTAATAAGGTGGATAGCCTATACTTAATTAAAATTGTTCCATGTTAAAATATATCTTTTTATATTGCCTTACAGTAATACAATGAGTTATGCATTAAATTACTAATGAACATTTTTATAAAGATTGTCATAATGCAAACAATTTAATTGTCCTATTAAGGCTGGGTAAAAATATTGATGTTCCGATACATTTCTGATATCAATTCTAAAAATCCTAAGATTGATCTTTTACTTTAAAACTTATTTCACTTTTGGTTGTGTTGATAAAAATAGCGCTTTGTTGGTTTCCTATATATACGTAATTCATGTGTGTGTGTTGTGTACACACTAAAATTCTAATCTTCCCATTAATCATTCTCTTTTGCACCATATCTAAATGTTCTCCTTTCTTTCATTTGTTGTCCAGGTTTCCTCTTGTTCAAGGATTTCTGCATGAACGAGATAGATGAGGCCGTTCCGCAGCTGAAGTTTTACGAAGAGGTAAAATGGATTATACTTCACAATCATTCACTTTACAAAATGTATCTGAATTTAGTTCAGTGCTAACACAAAGTGCTAACCGAAGACTGGCTCTGTTCTAAAGCTTAGTCAGAAATCTAAGGCAGCATTCTAACCATCACGAAACCTTAAGTGAGAGATTTGGAACACTCCACATAGACGACAGCTTTGTACTTCATACAAATAGCACTCCTCACTTAAAGCGCACAGGAAATTGATTTAATTGATTCCAATAAGTTGAAGTTAACTTGTTGCTAAGCTAACAAAACGATACTACTTAGTATACCACACACAAATATTGGTTAAAAAGGTACATTTGAATTAGATTGAATTAAAGATCATTATATCACTTGCTTTATCCACCATCTTGGATGAATTTTTTCATTAACTTTTCCACCAAAAATGTGCTATGCTGCCAAAATGAGGTATCTTAGAAGGCAGGTGAATGCGTTGCCTATATTTTGCAACAGCGTTGTATCAACCATTCACTAGGTTTTGGAACGCATGTAAAAAAAAATTGTTACAACCAGTAAAGAGACGGCTCAGTTGAGAGCTCAGATTTCTTCCTGTTCCATTGACCAAAAGAACACTGTGAGAATGATTAAAAATTGTGGGATTGTGTCACAGATGACTGTCATCTTGTTTGGTTCCCTTCAGATTAAAGAGTACGAGAAGTTAGACTCGGAAGAGGAGAGGCTAACTCGCAGTAGACAGATTTACGACATCTACATAATGAAGGAGCTTCTGTCGTGTTCACATGTAAGATAACATTTGTCAAAATAAATTATATCAAACTGGCACTTTCTGTGAATTTGGTACATTTGGTGCTTCATCACTTTTAATGACACCTAAGAAGTATAATCATTCCATCTTTTCAATTTGTACACAAGTTGTAGTTGACTGCATTTGTCTAAAAAAAAAAAAGGAAAGTTTAAGTTTATCTATAACTACAAGCTATTAGTTGGTCACAAACTGAGTGATGGCTCAGGGGGGAAAAGTCCTGTTTTGTTCCCTATACATGGAAAATGCCAGCAGTCATTTTATATGGCATTATGCAGTTAATAGAAACACGGTTCTACAACATGGCTGGCTTGAGGCAAAGGGATGATGAGTGTTCTTGTCATTTGAAGCTCCAGAGATTCTATTCAAACTATTTTCTGTGGAAAAAACAAGAGTTCCATTAGCCTCTGTCAGTCTCTAGTCTCCACTCTTAGCTTTACAGAAACAGCAAGCCTGAATTAACTAACGCAATGCTTATAGGACACTCAAGGCCTGTGTGATTATGTCACAGTACTATGTTTTGATGATGCTTTGTTTATTCAGGGGAAACTGTCCTTGTTTTACCATTTTGGCCTGCCTCATCACTTTATCTACCTTCCTTTCTAACAGCCCTTTTCTAAGAAGGCAGTAGACCATGTCCAGACTCACCTAGCAAAGAAACAAGTTCCTCCCAATCTCTTTCAGGTGAGCACTACAACACAAAATAATATCGAACCTGTTTTTCCAGGTGCAGGTTGGGTTTGTGGATTTAACACAAAGGATCTAGTCTCGAGACTTGCAACAGATCCTGATGCACTTGTTTGTTTTCCTCTTTGCAGCCATACATTGTTGAAATCTGTGACAGTCTTCGAGGAAAGATCTTTCAGACGTTTATTGAAAGGTGAGACCACTCCAAAACTCATCAAAAGGATTGCACACTGTTCAAATGCACATCTGTCCCTTTTTTGAGTTGGCCTGTTTCTTGACAATTATTCTAATGTTTTGAAACCTTTCGTCTTGCCCTGTAGTGACAAGTTTACTCGTTTCTGCCAGTGGAAGAATGTAGAACTGAATATCCATGTGAGTCTCTTCTCTAAGATACATTGGGGTTCTTTCTGCTTTTGCTTTTATCAACAAGTTGTTTGTGCACTTTTAAAAACATTTCAATTCTGGTTATTACAACCAGACAGGCAATATGACAAAATTATGAATTGTGCCACATTTTATATCTCTGTTGTGACAATGGTCCCTTTTAGTGAAAATGTTTTTTTTGCCATTTTAAGATTATTGATTATCAATGAATAATACATTATTTAGCATATTTTTCATAGGCTTCATTTTTTTAGTTAATTTTGAGTAAATATTGGGTAAAATAAGTGATCATTTTATTTTAGCAATTTAATATACATCCTATTTGCTGTCAATAAAATAGTATTATGTATATATTTGCTTTATATCACCATTAGACATTGAAAACACTTATTGGTTGACCACTAGTCCCTATTAAATAAACTTTCCAACTTTAGCTTTCAATTTTTTCAATGCTGCTTCTCATTTCATTGTCACGTGTAGTTGACAATGAATGACTTCAGTGTGCATCGGATCATCGGCAGGGGAGGTTTTGGAGAGGTGTACGGATGTAGGAAGGCGGACACAGGGAAAATGTAGGTCTTGTTTGAAGAAACCAAAAAGCTTTTTAACTGAAATTTTAGTTTTGGATTAAAAGCTCACTTGCTCTTTATTTATCAGGTATGCCATGAAGTGTTTGGATAAAAAACGTATCAAAATGAAGCAGGGAGAAACGTTGGCGCTCAATGAGAGAATCATGCTGTCATTGGTCAGCACCGGGGTGAGTAGCATGTATTGCAGCTCAAACTGCGCTCAAGTGTCACTGTACTTGATGATAGGCTGAAATCTGTAGAACTCTGGAATTCAAATGCCAGTGAAAATTCTACTCATTTTTGTTTGTTGTAATATATTTTATTTGTATAATTTGATGCTACAAATAACACTTAAAAACATGCAAAGATTTATGTGTGGGCATGGTCGTTTCCCAAAATAAGCAAAAACATCTCTATCTGTCATTTTACCATATCTCTCTTGCTGTCTCTCCATCTCTACAGGACTGTCCTTTCATAGTGTGTATGACGTATGCCTTCCACACCCCTGATAAACTGTGTTTCATCCTGGACTTGATGAATGGTAAGGGCTGCCCTTGTTCTAACTGGGCACAATGCAACAAGTTTCCAGTGTCAATTACTGTATTTATTTTTTTCATTGTTGAATGTGAAATGTTGCAGTGAAGCCACAAGCATAGCTAATCAAAATATATTTGTTGAAACACTACCTAACGTTAGATTACAAAGGCCTATTGAGGCTTATCATGGCCTTCCACTATAATGTAATGTCAGCATAAACACGGGGCGGAGCTTCCTCTTTGCACACATTAACACTTCCTTTATCTACATAGTAACACAGGCCACTTCTCTGAATGTCCTTCTGGATTTGTGAAACCATCACATCACAGTCCTTTAGAAACCATAGACTTACCTTAACAAAGGAATTTAGACACTGGTGATTTCAATAATAAACCTTGATACTTGTCAGAATGATTGAATGTTTTCCCAGAATTCTCAGATGTTCACTGGCTTCTCCGACCATGAGCTGTGTGATGTTTAATGAGTTCATTAAAGAAAAACTTATATTGGATATCCTTAATGATGGTCTTAAACCATCACAGACAGACAGATAGATAGCCTGATGGTCCTTATTTATTTATAGCACAATGTAAATATTTGATTATGATCCCTCTGTAAATGTTTCTAGGTGGAGACCTCCACTATCACCTGTCTCAGCACGGGGTCTTCAGCGAGAAGGATATGCGTTTTTATGCAGCTGAGATCATCCTCGGCCTTGAACACATGCACAATCGATTCGTCGTCTACAGAGACCTCAAGGTAAGGTCACCTCCGCCTCTTTCCTTCAGTCTGCTGTGTTCTTTCGCTAACCTGAAAAGATGGTTTGCACTGTCTTGTCACTGAAAAACCTGTTGATCTTTCTTCGCAGATCTGTGTAGCACACTTGATCCACTCTTTTGCCATTAAAAAAAAGGAAAAATTAAATGTTCCGTTTGAGTTTGTGTATTTTGTTACGTGAGCTTCAATCTATCCTGCGTAGTCTTCTGAATTTTTTTTTAATTTTTTTTATAAAGTTTGGCTGAGCTGTCTCTCTTGGCTGTGTTGTTTATTGTCTTTAAATGGAAAAATACATCAGATTTTAGAGCGAGTCGAGGTTAACGTACAGTCCCAATTGCAGGGTTTCACTTGCCATTTTGATGACCACTGGTATCGTGTAATTTCTTGACCCTTAGTATGGAAGCAGCAGGCTTCTATGTGGAGTGTAGTTATGCAATCATTATTAATTATGCAATTTTAAGTGAAATGTTTGGGTTTAGCTCTGCCAAAAACCTGAGAATGTGCAGTTATTCCCCGGCAAGCTGCTGAAATAAGAGACTGTACATGTAAGTGGGGTGCATTCTGTGAGCAAACGGTCCTGTTGTTTTTCACCGTATCACTGCTGTTTGTATAGAAGAAAAACCTATCCAAATATATATATCTCGTTTGATTGCTTTTACCACTTGAGTTACATTCCTTCAAAACTGGAATGCATGGGAAGATTTTGCAATGACTTGATTTTAGTAATACATCTCATTCTTAAAAGCTCTTAAAGCTTTTTACTTTATTTTGTACTTCCTTTAAACTTAGGAATTTTTGCTAGACAAAAATTGACCTAGTAAGGCGCGACACAATCGATATGAGATTTATCTCTTCCATGAAACAGAGTTTTTGTTGGTCCAAAATCCAGCTCCAATTAACTGTATAATGTACATGCAACACGGAATCCAATATTAACAGTAATCACGTTATTGAGAGACGCATGTTTCCACTAAATTCTTTATCAGGTAAGCCAAAGTTTTATGTTGTGTCTGTGGGGCACGGGACGTGCAGCTATGTGGCTTTAACAGCTCACGTTGAGCTTTGGCTGACAGCATACAGAGCTGCAGCTTTATTCAGTTAATAATGTTCTCTGGATTCCCACTTTGAGTTTTATCTGTGATAATGGCCATAAACTATAAAATATTTATCAGAAATAGGGCATTGCGAACTATTACAAACTTATTACATCATGAAATCTAATTTACACGAGGAGGAAGATCACATTTACATTTAAATGGTAATTAATGTACACGGAACAGAACACAAATTACAATCTGTAGAAATAACCTTCTTAGATCGTATGGATTCAGTCATGTTATCAGTCAATAATACTTTTCCGGAAACATATGTTGCACCTTTTTTAGGACTATGTTTGACAGTATTGCTTTTTTCCCAAGCTATGTACTCTATTTAATCACAGTGATGATGTCGGTAACAAAGAGACTGTGTTTTTTTATCAGGCTCTTAAAAAGTTTTTTGGCTGGTGTCCTGATTTTCAACTTTTATTCTGTTTCCCCCCAGCCTGCGAATATCCTCTTAGATGAACACGGACATGTTCGTATCTCTGACCTGGGCCTGGCCTGCGATTTCTCCAAGAAAAAGCCTCATGCCAGCGTGTAAGTTCCTCTCCATGGAGATTCAAATCTTAAAGTCATCCTATATTAGTGTCAAATAAAGGCTTCTCTTGTTTGGGGAAGGTGGGGTTGCCTCTGTTTTCTTAGAATTGTCCTTCAATTAAACACAAGCTCTTTTTGTTTTCTCATTATCCTGTCAGAGTGTATCAGAGTGGTTGAATGTTTGATTGATTGGTTGTCAGACATTTTTATACAGCAAATACTGAGCTAGTAACTGTATATGCACCCATCAGCCACAACATTAAAACTGCCTGCCTAATTTTGTATAGGTCCACCTCGTGCCACCAAAGCAGTGCCATCCCACATCTCAAAATAGCAATCTGAGATGCTATTCTTACCACCACAATTTTACTGAGTCTTTATCTGAGTTAACTTTGACTTTGCCATTAGAACCAGTCTGAACATTCTCTGTTGACCTCTCTCAACAACACATTTCCATCCACAGAACTCAGCTCACTGGATATTACTCAGAATGGTGCCAAAAACAAAAAACATAGAGTGAGCGGCAGTTCTGTGGGCTGAAATGCCTTGTTTAACAGTAGAAATATTACCAAACACCTCGGCAGAACACAAACATCGCTGCATTTCATCATCATTTTAGGTGAAATAAAATAAGCCTGTTCATCCAGGAGTATGAATTCACCTTTAGTTTATGCTAATTGTTTAGGTAAGCTTACATGCTTAAAAGGATTAGCCAAACATAACAGAGGTTGCTTACATCTAAAAGTCTTAAAGGCACAGTAGCAACTCTAAGGCTCAGAAAGAGGGTGGAAAATGGCTATAAAAAATTTTTTTTGGACTATTTTTGATGCAAGAAACCTTGGCTATCATAACCAGTGGACTTCAGGGGGGGGAAATAAAATGCTAGAAAATGATGTTTTAATGTAACAGTTGTTTGACCCTTGTGTAGTCGTCGACCTTTTTTTCATTATCGGCATCGGCCAATACATTTTCCTGTTTGCCCGATTTTTATTTTTTTTTCTTCTTGAGAGTGCCGATAATCGCCTGCTTGCATGTGAAGTGACTGAGGCATGTAAACGCCCTGTCACAGTTTGTTTTCTTGTATTGTATTATGTGCCATTGTGTTACTACAATAGTAGACCGGTGTGCAACACAGTGTCATTTAAACGGTCCACATATCAGACAAGTTTGAGCTAATAATGTTCGTGTTTGCCTGTTTCATTCTTATCAATCTATAAATATATACCATCTGCAAATATGCACATATCTCATTTAAATGGATGTAATAATCACAACTTGAGCAGATCCAGCTTCCTGTGTAACACAGGAACACTAAAGCACATATTCTATCACCCTCTCCTCAGCAGTTTCCTGTCACTTTTAACTTTTCTAATGATAAATGTTAAATATAAAAAAAACTTCTATTATATACCATCTGCAATTATGTAGGTATCTCATTTAAACAGATGTAATTCACGAACCTCACGAAAATCTGTTTTCTACCCGTTGAGCGCTAATCTAATATCTTCCTCTTAAGTGCGTATTCTATCAGCCAGAATCAAAACTTCAGGGTCAGGATCAAAAGTTTCTCTGATTCACAAATCATGATTGTCAGTGGTCACAATCCAAGCAGGCAATCCATGCCGTTTTAACTGTCAGGAGATTGCTGCTCGCGCTGGATCCACACGAGCGCGTGAGTGCAACCAATGTCTTTCTAGCAAGTCAGTCCACTGTCAGCCATGTTTGGACTGCTTTCGGGAGACTGTTTCCAGTCATGAGAGTGCAGCTCCTATTTACTTGAATGGAGAAAGACCAAAATCTCAAACGGTTGGTCAAGATTAAGATCAAAGAACATATTTCAAATCAGCAGTAAAATCTGACAACACTGGTATCATAAATGGTGCTTCTTTACCTCAGATTACGCTAAAAAAACAATTTTTCCCAGATTTTATAGCTAATGCGCATGCGCGTTCTCGAGTTGATTGACAGGCGATGTCTGTATCTAAAAGGCAATTGGCTCTTTTACCTCTAAGGCGGGACTTCCTATCTACATCCTTTGACTGTTGGCTGCAGTTGGGCGTTCTAATTTCTCCCATTCATTTTAATAGAAGTGACCCTTCTCTGCTAAATAGTCTCAGGTGCTTCAAGGTAAAAGCGCTTAACGTGTGCTATAAGTAAATGTGTTATTCACTATGCGTTTTATATACAATTGGTTTGGTTCTGTATTTTTTTAGTAAATGCGATTGCTAACTTGGACATGCCATCCATGGTTGCTGGACTACTATTTGTACTGTTATTTCCTTCTTCCTAATATATTAACAATTATAAAACAAAAATCAGAAGAAACTGCTATCTGCCATTTTAAAATACAATATTATTTTTTAGATTCTTTTATACAAAGTTTTGTGTGAAATTGAGTAAATATAGTTGTATTGTTTTTTTTAGCAATTTAGCAAAATTTTGTTATTTACTATATTAAATTGTGTGATATATCGGCATTGTATCTCACTTAGCTCACTGGATATGGGCATCAGCCATTTAAAAAAAACGTTATCGGTCGACCACTACTCTTGTGTTATGTATGAAATGTATCATTGTTGCGTGTTTACATTCTGTGTTCCTAGGCCAGGGGGTAATGTATGCTTTGAAATTAATGTGAATTAATTGCCATGTTTGCAGGGGTACCCATGGATACATGGCACCTGAGGTTCTGCAGAAAGGAACAGCGTACGACAGCAGCGCCGACTGGTTCTCTCTGGGCTGCATGCTGTTCAAACTCTTGCGAGGGTAAGACTGCCCTCTGCAGCGGTCCTGCTCATGAATTCTTAATCTGTCTCTCTCTGTCTGTGATTCTCACCTGTTTGATGTGGAGTGTAAAGTTTAAATGTCAGGGGTTTGGAAGCGAGAGGTCAGTGAGCAGACATCATAGAGAGAAGAAAGAGAGTTGGGGTGGAGACTGCTGAAACGGTTGCTAGGCAGAGAGGGGGGTTGGGAGGTGAGAGAATGATGTTTCCATTGAGGTGTGTCACACACACTTCAAAGCAGAAAGGGTTTGTAACAGGCCTAGAAAGGCTGCAGCATGAGACAGGCTATGCTCTGGATACTATTCTTGTAATATGTATACAGTGCACAATATGCACATTTTCTGTGACAAAAAGGACTGTTAAGTGATAATAACTTTGGTTTTGGTTCAATACAAGTTAAGCTCCACAAACGTGGCAAAAGCATTTGTTGCATAATGTTGTGTAATTTAAAAAGAATTACTGTTGTATCCTAGCTTCATATGCAAAGACGACTGTAAGTAAACTATTCGTAGGTTAATTCTCCCAAAAAGTGTAAACACTGTGGGACTTTCTAAACATCACACTTTTTTGTATCTTGAATCAACTGTTGGCACAACCAAATATGTACATTTGTGGCTCTACTATCTGTTTGTCAGCCAACTGAATATGGAGCACGAATGTTTGAAAAACCTGTCTTAAAATGTTCACTATTTTAGCAATACATTTTGGTGATGTTAGTGGCGAAGAAACTACGCACTTTACCTTTAAGACCTTTTTTACTCAAAATTGACTTCAAATGCAAAGTAATTATTTATTTCTGAGCTGATCACTGGATGTCACTTCCTGAATTAAATGTGACACAGGTCACAGTCATGACACAGGTCATGTGATGACATTTTTGCATACTTGAGTTAAAAATGTTTATTCTTCCCTACTAAGTACTGTTTCAAATAGTTTAAGTATGCAGCATACAGTATATACTGCACAGCAAGCAATTCACTAGTTTGCCATTCTGAACATGGCCAGAATATCCACTCCTATGACAGTGATGAACCATATTTATTGCTTCCTTCCACCAACACGATAAGCAAGACAAGGATATGTTTAAGTCTCATGCTTAACAACTGAATGCTGAGTTCTCATGGAACCCCCCTCCCACCTACCTGCCACTGCTAACTCACCACGTCCTCTGTCTGCTTTCATAAGGTTTAGCACTCTGAATACAGTAACATAAACTTTGTTTCTTCTGTTCTCGTAGGCACAGTCCATTCAGACAGCACAAGACCAAAGACAAACACGAGATCGACCGAATGACACTTACCATGGTAAGGCACCATGTGCTTGTTTATTTTTCTTTTGTTCTTTTTGTTGTCTGTCTGTCTTCATGTACATACACATGTACACTTATATAAATAGTTTACACTTTACTGTATGTACAATGGCCTCACAGGTATTTGAAATTTTGAAGGAATAGATCACCCAAATTCTCTTATTTTGTTCCAAACAATTAACACTTCAGCAGAATGACTCGGTCACCCTTTCATGCTTTCATTGCATCTTTTTTCCCCATAGACTGAAAGTAAATGGGGACTAATGCAATGACATTGCTTGTGTCCAAATATTTTTAGGGCCACTGCATATAATGCACAATTAAGGTGTTTGAATGCATCATTATGCATTTATAATGCCTTATAAAACACTTAGCATTATATATTTTCACATGTAATTTTAACCTTAATGTCTATCCATGGTTACACTTTAAAAGGCTTTAATGAATTAAAACCAATAATCGACACCAATAAGTTTGTGTTATGTGTTGTGACACAGTATACTCTAAATATTGTGATTATAGTTTTTATGAAAAGATAATGCATTGCAATGTGTATTTTAAACCATTATAAATACCTTCAAAATGCTTTACAAATTACTTTACAATGCGGAATATCAGTAAAGGCTTGAAATAAAATGTTACCTATAAATGTGTACAAAGCCGTTCTGTTAACTCAAACAGTGAACCGTACTGAATGAATGAACGAAATCACTTCGAAACAGGAGAGCATTAAACAAGCCATAGTTTTCCATGAAAGTGAAGAAGGTAACATTTATTTGAGAGCTCATTGGCCTTCAAATCCACTGTTTTAACAAGGGAATACAGATAGAGGGGAATTTGCATCTACACTTTGCATTTACTGTCCTCCACCCACTGTCAATGTAATTTAGTCCTTGCTAAACTGCCATGCTTTTGACTGTTGCTCCTTAGTAGAAAGGAAGTCAGTATTTGGGACTTTTATATGGTTTCCCGCATAACTAAGAAGAGCTGTTTCAAAACCTAGTGTGGTTTTAACCTAGGCAATATTTTTAGCCATCATAGGAATGCTCCTTCAGCATGGTCGTTCCAAACAATAGGCAGTAGAATTATGCTGCCTTACAAGATACTTTGTTTTGGCCAAATTCTGAAGCTACGTGCATGTGTCCTCCCAGAACTTACTTACATTTGTTCTTTTAGTACTGAGTTCCATCTATGGGACTTAAAATTTACAGTATCTGTTTAAAATGCACAGATTTCACCCAATATTTGTGTGCACTTTTTATTGTTTGTGCTTATTGTAGTATTAAGTAATTAGCTTAGCAACATGCTAACTTCAACATCTAACTATAGAGCTCAGTCCCAAATCACATATTTCGGCACTATTCTATGCCATTTTTTAGTGTGAGTATACATTGAAAATGCAACAAAATGGGTTTAGAAAAGAGTACTAAACTGACCAGAAATTAGCAAAAAGGGATACCCAGAGCTGTTTGGGTTTTATTGAGAAGTTTTCTTGTTTTGTTTGGCCAAGACTTATGGTGCTGACACAATGTTCAAAGGTTTGGTCATTGATTTTTTTTGTTTTTGTGATCTCCAACACTAAATCTATTTTTCTGTTGGAATAAAAGATGATCTTATAGACTTTGAGCCATCTTGGTGCAGGATGGTAATTATTAAGGTTTGGTTGGAATGTTGACCTCCCAGGGAAAATTATCTCCAGTTTTCTTTAGTCAAGGATCTTGAAGGTATCTTGTAAAATAAACAGTTTATACTCCGATCAGATTTGTTAAGATTGGACTGGAAAACTCAAACTTTACTTTGCAGAACTTCGGCGGAGGCATAGATCAAAATGGTTAGGGGTGTTTGCTAAGGCATGCATCACTATTTATATATTGCTCATACTTAGAGTTATGGGTTTGTTCAAATGAAACTTCGCTGGACATGAATGATGCCTTAAATTAGTGTTGTCACAGTACCACAATTTCAGTTGTCGGTACCAATACCATTGAAATTTCACGGTACTCGATACCATTTTCGGTACCAAAGCAAAACACAAAAACAAGTCACTAAACAACACTCTTTTATTAACAAAATATTAGCAACAGAACTAAGAACAGAAATATGCCATTGAGCAGCACTTTAATTTAAATATATTATTTTTGAATTATAATAAAACTGTAAAATGTATGCTTAAAGTATTTTTGAACACTTATATAAGATTTGCTTCAACTTTTTTAACTTTAAGTTTTTACCAAGTACAAAAAAAACTAAATAAACAAGCATACAATAGAATGAATAAAAAAACAATTTCCAAACTAATGTGCAAAGTGCTCTCGTATTAATAAAGCTGCATATTGCCATTTTTCTTCATGATATGAAATGCACAGTGACATATATTATGATTAAATAAGTCGCAAGCTATCACATTCTAATCTAGCTGCATTAAGTGTCTGCGCTCGAGGGATGAGCGTCCCTGAGGCAGAGTCTCTCTCAGCCGGGTGCAGTTTCAATCTCTCCCCTTAGATCGGGACATTCACGCAACTCATTGAAGAGGCACTTACCACACAGAGAAATGCCAGTTTCTGAGTTTATAGTTATTAACATGATCGGCTTAAGTATTATTTGAACTTTAAAAAAACTATAACACATTAAATATAACTGCATTTGTAACACCGGGATGTTTCCTTTAAAGAGCTCCGGCTCTGCTTATTCCACAATGAGACTGCTTGTGAATTTACTTATATATATATATATATATATATAAGTATCAGTCAGGCGCGAACTGCAGTGCTGCTCTCGCACGTCATCATAACAGTTTAATATGATTTCATGTTACGTTAAATGAGATCAAACGACTATTCGAAAACAAAAAAGTTTCTTGTCAATTTTTTATTTTCGACGTTGTCGATAATGTCGACTAATCGTTTCAGCCCTAATGCAAATGATAATATGCTTTTAAACTCACCTGCTTTAGTTGCTTGAATTAATCCGGGTGTCTGTCTTTCAGGTGCTTTATTAAATTTGAAATTTACAATTGCAAAAGCACCGTTTACAAATAGGTTCTTGCTGATCTATGATGTTTCCCTTTTCATCAGCCTCAAATACAAAGAATTTCCAAACCTGGCTTTTTCCACTTTTCTTTTTGACAAGATTCAGTTGAGACTCCGCAGCAGCTTAGCTTGTCGCAATCTTTTGCTTGTTGTGAGCATTTGAAAGTTCCCGACTCTGCATGGGTACCGGGTACTCCGGTACCTTTAGAAATACTGGTATCGTAAAAAAAAATTTGTTTCAGTACCGACTTGGTACCGGAGTACCGGTATTTTTGACAACACTACCTTAAATCATGCGGCTTGTTGAGGAAAGAATGTTACTTAAAATGTTTGCAAAAAAGGACTTTAATTGAAGGAGGGACCCAAGCCATATCTAGGAACTAGGGGCTGGAAAATAAATTATAAAATAAATTTTTTAGGATAAATTATATCTATATATTTTGTGCTATACTTAATATTCTTAACTTTTTGCTTAAGATAGAAATAAGTAGAAAATAGTAGTAGAGAAGAATTTTACTCTTAATGTTTCATGAATATGTAGAATATCAGAGACTATTTTTTTAATGTAAGCACCCACCTAGAACATCCTAGCAATGCCCTTGCAGCCTATCTGAACACCCTGGCCAATCGCTAAGCAATGCTCTGCAACCATCCATAATTTCTTCAGAAAATGTAAAATCTTGTTCAATGATAGTGTGATGGTACCTGCATGCATTGACCATCTGAACTAAACGCTGTTTGTTCATTTGTTTTTACTGCCTTCATTAGTCAAACTTTTGCATTTGTGGCTTTAGTGAATGGTGACCCTGATTTGAATGTGCTGCTGGCACCTGTTATGTGGGTTGTCCTCATATTCATTTATGTGATTGTGAGGATATTTAAATGCTGTTAAGCACTTAAGTTAATGCTCTGTTGGTCTAGCCAGCGACTAGAAAGTTTGCTGTTCCAGCACATTTACATTACCGCCTAATGAATGTTCAGTATAACTGATGAGGAACACTAATGTAACAAAAGTAAACACTCTTGCTGGAATCACCTTGTGAAAGTTAAACACCGGCCAACACAACGTACATTAATGCTTAATGTGACATCCATCAAACTCATGGGCTGCTTTGTGTTCCTCTGTTTCCAGAATGTGGAGTTACCTGACTCCTTCTCACCTGAACTAAAATCCCTCTTGGAAGGACTCTTACATAGAGATGTCGCCAAAAGATTGGGCTGTCTGGGACAAGGGTAAGTCACCTGGACATAACTGAGCCCATCATCAAGTTTAGACTAGTGATGGACAGACAGACCACAACAAAATTGTCATTCCACCAAGTGTCACTTCCACTTTGTGTACATCTTATTTGCTGTCATTAAACTGAGCATTATGTCTACGATCAGTCACTATGCTCGCTAAGATATCGGTATCAGTATCTTCCATTTAAAATTAAAATATTGTTTGCCCACTGTTTTGGACATGTAAAAATGCTCCTTGGATAGAAATGATTGAATATATATTTGCTTGTAATGAACTACTGTACAAACTAGTGTTTAATATCTGTACTCTGGATGGAGCAGCTGTCTGAAAGTCTTTTTAAAATAGAGGGTGGAAAAGAGCATGATAAGAATTATCTGTGGCTTGTTCTGAATTGCTGGCACCTGCTGGTCAGAAGTGGTAGTATTCATGTAAATGTGATCTTTTTCTCACATGCTGTAGAGCATCAGAGGTGAAGGAGCATTTGTTCTTTAAAGGAATCGATTGGCAGCAGGTCTATCTCCAGAAGGTAAAGCTTTGTACTGTCTCTGAAGCACTTTTGACTTCCTCATAACCTACTGTCAATTAGAAGAGTGTTTTTTTCTTGGAAGAGCAATTTTTTAATTAGAGATGCAACCTCATGGACTGCTGGCAAGCTAAAACCCTCTCCTAGAAGTTTTGACATTTAAATGCATCTCCTTTAAAGCACCACCACTACAGCTATCAAAGTACTGCTTTTGTAACAAAATCACTACCTTTAATACATTTCAGGAAAATTTCTGTCAGACTGCTGTGATACATTTTCATATTATGCATAATCTGTTGGTCTCCATTTTTTATGGAGCAATAAACAATGAAAGTTTAGTGCAATAAAAGGTTATAGTTATTTCCCCTTAGTTTATGTTTTGAATAACAAAGAGGAGCACTTAGTATCCTTATATCACCAAGAAGCACATCTGCTCAGTGTCCGGTATGAAAGACACAAAATCTGCCTTATTATAAAAGGCTTTCTTAGCACAGACCTGGCATTCAGACAACCTACCAACTAGTCAATTTTGATAATATTTAGTTTTTAGTTTTCATATGCATTGTCATACTCTAACAGTGGGTTAGAGTAATATTAATTATCTTCATCTCCCTCCATCTCTGTTTGGTCACAGTACACCCCACCCCTAATTCCCCCCAGAGGAGAGGTCAACGCTGCGGACGCCTTTGACATTGGCTCCTTTGACGAGGAGGACACCAAGGGAATTAAGGTATAATTAGACACATAACCAAAAAACTCAGAGCAGTTCTAGAGCTCATGGACTTGAGGCTCATGTCTTAGATTCAGCTCAGTGACAATTGAAGTGAACTACCTAGTAGGTTTTTAAGTGAACCCAAGAATGTGTCCAGCACTTCAAAAGCTGTATGAAATCTAAAAGCATTTAATCTAGTTTTACTCATTCTTACATTCCAATCTGAAAAAATGCTCAATCGTTTAGTGAGTTAAGTTATTCCATTGTATCCAGGATTTTGACTACCAGCACAAAGCCTGGTCCACATTGCAGCTTATTCTGGCTAATAACCACCAACTTTGGAAGGAAGAGACCATTTGACTGATATTTGAAGTGACCAACCACAGTTCAGTTAAATTGCCATATTTATGGACAGGCAAATTTGGAATTGGATAAAATTTAAATAAATACAAGTAAAATATAAGTAAAACTTTGTGCTCAAAGTATATCTTTTTGACCTCAAGATGCTGGGTCACTCGAATCTGCCAAGATTTGCTGCCATGAACCTCGAGAACATTATTTAAAACATGATTAAGCAGTGACATGATGAAGGTTTATCTTCGCTGTATTTCTCAGCTGCTGGACAGTGATCAGGAGCTCTATAAGAACTTTCCGCTGGTGATCTCCGAGCGCTGGCAGCAGGAGGTGGCCGAGACGGTATACGATGCTGTCAACAGCGACACAGATAAAAACGAGGCTCGCAAGAGGGCCAAAAACAAACAGCAGGGCCACGAGGAAGGTAAAACACTGCTCCCTTTACTCTCAATACAACACACACACATAAAAGTACAAATATTTATTCTATGTGTGCTCTTCGTAAGTAGCTTGCAGAATTCTATTGAAAGCTTAGCAGATTTCCACCTAATTCAAAAAGTAATCTATCTTGAATATCCTTGCATTCCCCCACCCCTTGCACGTTGATGAAATATTTAAGCTAATTTGAAGTTTAATTGTTGTCAAAATTAATGTAAAAAAAACAAGCTTTAATTACATCAAAATTAATGTAAAAAAACAAGCTTTATTTTCATTATCAAAATAAACAAATTATATATACAGTATAAATGTATGTATATATCTATGCATGTATTTGAATACAGTATGATTCAGACAAGTTATTTGTGAAATACACCCACCAAACATCCTTTGCAGACAAAACTGCCGGCCATTGTAAGTTCAATTGTCAACCATCATAGAAACTTAGAAGATGGTGTCACGGAGTAGTATTTTCATTTACATTAAGTTTGTGAACTATCAAGAGGCACCGCAGCGACACACTGAACTGCTGGTTGGCCGCATTGCAAAATTCTTGGATGTTTGGAAACATCCTGTTTGCACTTATTTAGTCTGTTCTCATACACCTGTAGACATTTTTATACAGAACAGAACTGTAGCGGTTTGTTTTTAGATTTTAAGATAAATATTTATACATGTTTTTCATGAAATCTAATAAACGGCTGGCCAAGGAGACACACTGTCTGCAGTACTAGGATGTTTACCCACTTAAGGGGTTTTAAACTGGTCCAAAAGATAATGTTTTCTGCTGGAAACTCCAATGTGCATTAAATCATAAGCTGTCTACACAATAGACAAGCGGTAATTTCACACACTGGTGATGAGAGAAGAAAATGGCCTCTGCTATGGTAGTGCTACATTTTCCTACGTGAATTAAAGGCTTGCACTGGCGTCAGCTAATCAACTTTCATGCTTCCTGAGTCAGTTCCACCAAGGAACCCGAGGAGAGTGTTGAACTCTACTTACTTGTCATGCAGTACTGGTGCTGCATGCTTCCCTCAAGGGAAAGGCAGACAGCACCCATCACATGACTGCCTGTGTGATGGTCAAAAATAGATCTCAAAGAACCCGTGTAACTTTGCAACCATTGAACTAATCGTGTTGATCTCAAGATACAAATATTGGCATTGTGACAAGGGCTGGAATTTGGATGATTTAACCTCAGTTGAGAGTAGCATTGCAGAAGCGTTAGTCTTGCAATTTAAACTTTTATGAAGCAACATAAAACAATGATGCAAACTATAAAGTTTATATAGTTCATAATGGCCCACTTCTGATAATCCCTTAAAAAAAAAAACATTCTGTATAAAACTGCTGTTCAGCAGAAACATGTTCAGTGTTTGTCACTCATGCAAGCTGTGACATCAGGCCTTAGTTGTATAAAGTCATATGCCAAACATTTGATTCTTTTGGATTCTGCATTTTGACATTTCTTCGCAAATAGATATACTAGGCCATTTCTCTTTTCTATTTCCCCTTGTTTTAAAATGTCATTGAAAATAACATTAAAGTGACATACTTCCAACCGCTATTTTTACAGACTACGCACTGGGGAAGGACTGTATCATGCACGGATACATGCTCAAGCTAGGAAGCCCTTTCCTGACACAGTGGCAGCGGCGATATTTCTACCTATTCCCCAATCGCGTTGAGTGGAGAGGTGAAGGAGAGTCCAGGGTATGTGTTTTTGTGTTAAATGTTTTGTTTGTGTTTGTTTAAAGGGGTAGTAGATACATTTGAGAATGAATATTGCCTATCTGTCCCAACGCCATAGGACCATTGGATTATACCTTTTAAAAAACATAAATTCAAGGTGAGTCTAGTATGTTATACCTGATACCTCCTCTCCTTTATCTGCCTGGTCTTAGTGCAGGACTTTATGTGCTTATGTTAAAATAACCTGAAAAGGAGAGGAAGTATTGCAGCACTTCAGTGATTAGCATAAACCCCGCTTAGTGATTGATTCAGTTCCACTATTCCCATAGTGACGCAGGTTCACCTGCAGCCCGAATGTTTGACTAAAGCCATGAACTATTTAGACACCCACCTCTGCTCTTTCATATCCCCAGTATTTCCCACGTGAATGGAGCGATTGCGTTTGCGCGCAAGAAGTCTGTAATGCAGAAGTAGGTCACTGCAGGTTCCCTGGGGCCAGAGAGATTCTGCCTTGATCTGTAACTAAGATAAAGAAGATTTCACTGTCATCTTTTTACTCCTCAAGCTCCTTTTCGGTATGAAGGTGAAACGCACTTAGTGTGGAACACGTTTGAGATGATAGTGCCATGAACATGGACAAAGAGCAAGTTGCTTTTAATTTTTATATATTAATATATATATAATTTAATCAGTATAGCCTTTCTCAGTTGTCATAATTAGAATTGATAATATTGATAATACCATAGAATTGTCCATACAGATAATATTGGCCATCACATTGGTTATTAGCTATAACATAATAATTATCGATAGCGGCCAAATGTTCTATAATAGCACTTTTTTAATGCATTAAAATATTCTTATTGGAAAGAGGCTCAGTTGAATAATTATGGTCCTTTTGAGGTCAAACTGAACATGATATGTACCTTTGACAAAGAAAACATTTGTTCAGAAGTGGGGTGACTTTCAGTCTCCTTCAACCTGAAAGGAATCGAGTATCCAAAATAAGTCGGTTACACGAGATGCGGTGAGCTACTAAGTATAAGAACACATCATCGTCCTTCGAGCTCCCTCGCAGCCCCAGACAACCTCTAGAAGTTCTACCTTAGTGCACATGATGCTGATAGATACAGAAACCCCAAGGATTGGGTAAAATTCAAGCCGCCGAGAGCTAGCGGGTTGCATGCCTTGTTCCTCTGCAAGCAAACCAGTAAGATAGTCAGTGTGGAGTTCTCAGAGGAGTTCACTGATTACTGTCCTCCTCCCACCCAGCAAAACCTGCTGACCATGGAGCAGATCGTGACTGTGGAGGAGACGCAGACTAAGGACAAAAAGTGCATCCTGCTGAGGATCAAAGGAGGAAAGCAGTTTGTCCTGCAGTGCGAGGTAGGGAACTTTCATGCTGTTCCTACTGTCTTTTTTGTAGCTTTCTCTCCGCCCTTTTTGCTTTTGTAGAATTATGTTAATTGTTCTCTTGTGCTCTGTTCCAAAACCTTGTGAGCTGCTTTGCTGTCAACCATCTACAAAGGCAGCTATCTGCTAAGGCAACATACTAAACAAAATGAAACCTCCTAAGAGACGTTCTGCATGGGTAGCAACTCTCATGTTAATTGTCACTTATGCGCAACACACTTGCAGTTCTCTTATGAAGCACACGAGTCTCAACTTCATTCGCTTGTTTCAAATAGATGAAATTACTGTGATGTCACACAGGCAACTGCATGGGTTCTTTTGAGCAGCAGCTTTCAGTTGTGATAATGAGTAGTGCTGCAGAAAAAAATATTTTAATAAAAGTTGATAAAGGGGTATGTATGGTTTATAGTGAAGAAATATATGTTGGTTCTTTTTTTAACTATCGAGAAAAAAAAAACGGTTTTAACTTGTTTCAATAGGCCTGTATGATTTAGTTGTACATGTAACAGGTTGATGAAATAAATATCCTCACACATTTAACACCCTTCTAAAACCTGAGAAATGTGGCATATGAAAACGCGAGTGCTCAATTACACATACAGTAATAGCAACATGACATAAGGCATTTTGAATATCAAACAGTCCAGTTAGATTCAACAAGTTACTTAAGGCATTTAAAATAAGAAAATTTTTAAAAGTAGTAAATTATTTTTATTTGCATATCCATTCACAAACAGTCAGTACTTGCTGCGGTGAAACAGTTTTCTTATTAGTGCAGATGCGATAACAGTGATGGTTATCTGTGAAATTTCATCATACAATTTAAATCCCGAGTTTGACCTGAGTCATCAATCCTATAATTATTCAAAAAATACATATTACACCAAAATATTGGGTAAAAGTTACTTTTCCCCCAACACTGTCCTTTATCTTAAGTGAATGCAACACATTCTGGTATTGCCTTGTTTGCAACAGATACATGCAATGCTGCCTTACAATTTACCCAAAATTAGGTATCTTGGGCCTTTTCCCAAATGCCATCCTCAGCCTCTTTCAGTGATGTAACTGCACATAGTCTAAAAGTCTGTAGAGTACCTGTTTTGATTCAGCAAAAGTACACCATGATGGTGAAAAGGAATTGCCCGTGAGCGCCCTTCTGAATCATAAAATGATAAATAGCACACCCTACGGTCTCATAAACATGAAATGTGCCATTTGGGACAGGGCTTTAAAAGGCATAATAAAAATTTTATAATCAGTTTGGAACAGCCTTTGTTTCAGGAGTGCACCTATGATGCATTAAATTACCAGGTACATAGGCAGCTCACTAGGAATTGGAACAGCTTTGTTGCTATTTGTTTTATTGGGTCATCCTTTGGGTTAAATTCTTTGTTAAAAAAAATAAATGCAGGAAGGAACTAATTAATGTGTTACTTTGCAGAGTGACCCAGAGTTTGTACAGTGGAAGAAGGAGCTTACCGAAGCTTTCACAGAGGCCCAGAATCTGCTGCGTCGTGCCCCCAAAGTCATCTGCAAGGGGCGAACCAACATGGTGGAACTGTCCAAACCTCCGCTCATGCACCGCAACAGCAATGGCCTGTGAGCCGCCTCCTCCCCACCACCCTTCTCTGCCACTCCTCCCCACCACTCTTCTCCATCCTTTTCGTCAACACACACATGAGCACGCGCTCACACTCTCATCTCTCCATGTAAGCACTTGTCCAGCACCATTAGGCTTCCCAACATGCACCTAAAGAGACAGTGGGCCACCACATGGAAGGTTCTGCTGGATTTTTACCCTGCTGTTCCTCAATGTTTGTCAATCAGATCTACATGCACACACCTATATACACAGTTTCTTGCAACTTGACATGTTGGGGTTATCTACACAGCAGAATAACATCAAAGAACAATTAGTGATGTTAATGCTGATTTTTGGACATTGTTTTGATAAGAGGCCAGAAGTGCAGGCTGGGATACTACAACATGTCATGCTTTCCTTCTGTGATGCCCAATGTTCTCGCCCTGCAGAGCCTGGGCAAAGTCCTTGCACATGCAGACATACATGTGAAGACTGCAAAGCGAGGTTGCAAGAACCTGAATCAGTGTCCACTTGGAATCTCTTTCCCAAGTGACAGCATGCTAGAGCTGGACAATATCAGTACCTCTTCTGGTGGAAGTTATATCCCTTTCGCCTCTGGGGGTTTCGTCCAGAGCTGAGGGAAACTAGAGCCATGCAGCCTGAGAGATCTAATCAAATGGAAACCATCTCTGAAAAGATGATGACTGGATAGATATCACTCCTGTTGTCTTCTCCATGTCATTTTTGTGGGAACGCCAAGGCCACCTCACTGACTGTGCCATTCGCAAAGCAAATGCTTTGTACCACTCTCTGTCATCATTGTGGGTTCATGGAGTCTCCAGTCTTGCCGTTTCTGCTTGATGGAATCAAAAACAGGCTTCTTTTTGTGGACTATGGTGGAACCCAACCCCTGTTCCGTATATGTTTAAAAAGTCTGGTTTTCGACTTCCTGAATTCTTGCTGTTAGGTTGAAGGAACTGCACTGATGTGGAACGACGAGTGGAAGTACAGTGTAAAAATTAGGGTGCGTCTGTTTATTTTTTCGGTGCTTAGCCCCTGTGCAGTCCAAATTCAGTTGTTTTTTGTGTGACCGCTCATGTGCATTAATTGTGTGTATTGTGCATGCACACAACACAAACTAGGAGTTGTCGCTTTAAAGAGGACAGCCGGATATTGTCACCAGAAAGAATTCCTTTCTTTCACCTTGAATGTATTTTGTTTGCTTTTCGTATTGTTTTTTTGTTTGTTCGGTTAAGAGGTGGAGTTATTACGCTGCTTGACAATGGGATGGACCTGGCGGGATGTTTACGAAGACATGCCCCCTTTAGAATCCCTGAACTCCCATTCACAGAAGTGCAAAAAGTGCCAATGAAAATTAACATTTTGACTTGAGACACCTGAGAATTCTTCATGCCAGGCCCGCTTGACGTCAGGCCACACTTTAGACATCACCTCAATCTCCCTGTGAATGCACCCAAGTACAGTGTTGGAAATCGCAACATGAACGCACACAGTAAAACTGAACTGCTGACCTTCTCGTTTCTCCAATCGCTTGAATGACTTCAGTGAACTTTGAGAAGGAGTCCATTGGATGCCAATGGATGGTGGATGATGCATGATGTCATGGTTGGAGGGACCACTTGGGGGGGAAAGGCGACATTGTTTAGTCTTTAATCCAGCTGTATATAAGATCCTTTCTCTGTGCATCTACAGTATAACCTTCTTGACAATTTTTGCATATATGGAAAATTCTGTCTGCCTGTCTGTGTTTGTCCCTATGTCTCAGCTTAGGGCGGGGGCAGGTGGGTTGGGCTTCACATCTGTCAATCAGCGGGCATGTGCATTCCGCAGACTGAGAGATTTGCGTTTGCACCCCTTTTAGGACCATTGGTGTGAAAGAGAGTAGAGTGAATGGCTTATCTCATAATGAGGTGTGAGGAGGTCATCTGTCTCATGTGTTTCATTATGCCAGTCCTTCTGAAGATGAGATGTGCATCACAGCATCACCATTATCCATTCGCAGGCAGACAGACTGTTATTTAGAGATAGGTGTGAGATTGTGCGTTGGCATCCCCGCTTGAAGGTAGGATGTTCACACACACAGGTGTTTGGGAAAAGGTGGGCTATGGGGATTACAAAAGAAAGACAACTTTAAAACTATGTGTTGCAAGGCTTGATTTGAATATAGTTTAATTTTTTATATTGTTTTGAATGTGAGGCAAAATGCAGATTTCTATAGATTACATATTTTTTGGAGGATGTTATGTGCATTTATTTTGATTTTTTTATTTTTTTTTGAATGAAAAAAAAAAACAAGCATAGCTTAACAGGCTTGAGGTGATTTCAAAGAGTATAATATTTTTTCTTTATGTATATTCAGGTTATTTTTGTTTTCATGCAGTAATTTTCTTTTTTGTGGCTCCTGTCCATGCATTTCGAGTGATAATTGATTTGCATGCGACCCTGGGTTTTGCAAAAGTTGCAGGGTTTAGGGCATCGATTTGTTTTTGTAGCCTTTAAGTGTCGGGGAGGTGCCATCCCGAGGATGTTTTAGTGCCCTTCAAGGGTTTTATTTTGAAACCAAAATAGCTGGTTTGAAATATTATCACTGCACTTTCACTACCACACTTCATGAGCTGATGAAAAAATGTGCCAAATGACTGTAGGAGAATGTCCTGAACCAATGCTGTGCTCGCTAGCTCCATTTCCGTGGAAAAAATTGGTACGTTTTAGCAGGCGGCCAACGTTTGAGTTTGAGAAAGGGTACAAAAATGTGACCAAAATTCAGGTGACGTGGAACAAGTGGGCTGTGGGGCAAACAATCTGACGTTATTGATGATATGCCTCGAAGCTACTGACTGGCGGTGATCGTTACCACGTACAAAGTGACGAACTGCTATATTCTAGCCCATATCTTAAAGAGGGTGGCACCTCCGCAAGTCCTAAATATCCATGATTTATTCAGGGGTTTTATAGTTTATTTTAATGGTAGCTTTTCATTCACTTTGTCAGTGTTTGCTTCATTCAATTGCTTGTGTGTATATTCCGTAGCAGTGAGATTGTCTGGCAAACGCAGGTTTCAAAATGGTTTCAACGTGGAACAGGACGATAAATAGGAAAAAAATGAAAAAGAAACTTAACAAAAATCAAAGTATATATGTGTATATGAAATTACAACAAATGAGTTTAGGTCTATTTAAAAGATTTTACAGTGTAGAAACAAAAAAAATTGACTCGGGAAGGGATTGGGTTCGATGTAAATTCAACTATTTGTGGTGAAGAATCAGCTCCGATCTTGCACATAAAAGTTTAGATATTGTACCTACGAGTTACAGATTATTATTTTTGTTTGTTTAATACTGGATTCTCTTGCTCTCTTTCATATTTATTGTCTGGTCGGGGAGCTTGCCCCTCTGTGCGTGGGTTTACCGAGGGCACGGAGCTGACAAGAATCCGGGGTTTACAGTAAACCGAAACTTTTTCATGTGCCACAAACAAACGCAAATACTACTGTCTGGGGTTATTACCATTAAGGTTAAGATGATGATGATGATTATAATAATTATTGATAATATTATTCAATGAATGATAATGGTTATTAAAATTATTCTCTCTTTTTTTTTTTTTTTCTGAACAGCTAGGAACATGTGTGTTGGACTGCTTATTAAATCAGTTCTGAAATAAAGGCCAATGCCTTTTTCGTGTTGCCTTGTCTGTTGTCTTCATGCTTTGTCTCTTTTTTTCATATAAAGCTGCTTCATTTGGGCAATTTATTCTGTGAAAATGGATCTGTAGGGATATTTCTCAATGACAAAGATCAGATTTAAGATTTACTCTAGGAACTTAAACCTTCATTAGGCAACTTTTAGCCAGGTTAAAGCCATTTTGAGGGACTTAGGCGCCAGTTCTAATCACTGGAGCTCAGTGTGATAGAGCAGTGCATTGTTGTTATTAAATAAACGTTGAGTAAACACTCTTCTCTTGGACATCATTTTGCACTCTGCAGCTATAATGAAAGCTCATATAAATGAAAGGGTTCTTGAGGTTTATTGTCCTCCACATATTGTAATAATTGTCCTCTCTCACCTCTTGTACATGGATATGAATACACTAAGAAGACTGCACTAGATGGTGTTTCTAACTGCACTGATTTAAGATAGTGGCCCATAAGTATTTGGTAATAAGACACATTCAATTTAATTAGGTTACTATTTAAGATATTAAATCTTATTTAATCTTTATAAATCTTTAATCAAAATCTTGTTCTGCCTCTAAAATAAATGTTTGACTTATGTCACCAAGCCCTTTTTTAAGAATCCAATCAGTTCTTGTTGGATTAAATCAAGCCCTGCCCTAGTTTCGTTTGAGTAGCAAATATGTTTTTACAAGTTCATTTTTAGTATGTTTTACTCAGAAATATGTCACATTGCAGAAGTAAAATGGATTACGAATGCGGTTTCAACATTGGCTCAACCAATGGAGTGAGTTTGGGTCAAACGTGTATATATATATATATATATTTGTTTTATAAAAAATGGGGGACAGGAGAGTATTTGAAACTTCTTTGAAAACAGCCAATATTTTTACAATTTTGTTTTGTGATGCAGAAATTGCACACGGCACCTTTAAAGCCAAAGTCTACTTAGATTTTTGACCATCACATGAGGTTAAGGTATATGTGTCTGTAATATGATGTCATTGTTTCTCCATCATTGTTTCATTCAACCCTTTTCAAAACTAAAATATACTTTACCTCAGGAGGTTCCCTCCCTGTGATCTATGACTGTGATTTTGTTACTTTTTTGTGTTCTCACTCTCTCTCTCTGATTCTCTCTGACGCCTCTTGCAGTTCTCCCATTTTGAAGCCCAACTCCCACCCCCTGTATACCACAGCTGAGTCTGTCCATCAATTCGGACCAGCAGCCATTAGCAAGCCTGTGGACAGTTGACTTGTATTCTTTTTCTAGCTGTTGCCAGGACTATTTTGCCATGGTTAATATTAAGGTATAGTTCAGTAGGTTTATTCCATTCTGCATTTCCAAGTGCAGTTGGACGCTCACTTTAAACTATTACACGGCAAAAAATAAATTTCTTAATCAGTAATTTTCTTATTTTTCAGTAGAAATAGCTTAGCATTTTAAAATGGTTTTAAATTTGCATGAGAACTAAGAAGTGCATAATATTTTAAGACTCTTGAGATAATGTATCTTGAATTAATATTATTTTATTCTTACCTTATTTGCAAATAGTTTTGCTTTCTTGTTTTATGTGAAAATCTAACACAAGTGAGATTTATGCTTAAAACATGAAAAACAATGGTGTAAGAAAGATATAGGAATATCTCTGGTTCAATACAAGTTATGTTATCATGTTAACACACATAATGTTTATGTCTTCTGGCCATACAATTGAAACAGTAAGTATTTTAAAGTTAATGGATTGACCGTACTAACTTTTATTGTAAGTTCCTCACTGTAACGCAGATTTGTGCTCTTTTTTTTAGAGTGTGAGTGTGAGTCAAAATATTTTTTATGGCAATCAACATTGTTCCACAACTGCAGTCTATTGAACCTAGAATATTATTTTAATACTTCTACTCAGATACATTTCTTCAGACTCCTCTATTACTTGTGCAATAGTCTTGTCTTGTTTTCTAGTAAAAAGAAAAAAGATTGAACTTTTTATTTACATAAGACTTTTCATATCTTATGCCATTGGCAAATTGGTCATTTTTTTGGTTTTAAGAAAAAACATAATTCAAGATATATCCTCTGAAAAATCGTATTAACTTATGCCGTTTATAACTATACACAAGCAATTTAACACATGAGTCAACAATATTAGCAATACTACATTTCAGAGTAAATAAAAGCAGTACAAAAGAGCAGAATTGTGGAAAGTAAAAACAAATTTAAGAAAAGGATTTTAATTAATTAAAAATCAAATCATCTGTATTGGGTTACATGTCAAACTGGGTCCTCTAATGTTGATCTTGATTTGTGTTGAAATAATTCCCAGAATGTTCCCCTGTTTGCAGCACATTTCCTGTGGCAAAGTGTTTCCCAAACAGGGTATGTCGTCCCACCTCCCCTTGCAGCAGGATATTTATAGCACAGTCTTGTGTTAACTCAGCTGCCGCGTGCGCGCGTGTGTGTGAGAGTGAGTGAGCGCGCGCGTGTGTGTGTGTGAGAGAGTGAGCGCGCGCGCGCGTGCGTGTGTGTGTGAGAGTGAGTGAGCGCGCGCGTGTGTGTGTGTGAGAGAGTGAGTGAGCGCGCCTGTATGGGTGTGTGGGTGTGTGAGTGAGCGCGCCTGAGTGTGTGTGTGTGTGTGTGTGTGTGTGTGTGCGTGTGCGTGTGTGTGTGTGTGTGCGCACGCGCGCGCGCGCATGCACATGGCTGTCTATGCCACTCTATTTCAGGCTAGCTTCAACCCCCTCAGTGAGTGACAGTGAGACTGTGTGCCTTGCGTTTGGCCTCATAGATTTTCGAGAGTTTCACACATACAAAACTGTTATTGGATATATTTTCCCAGTCCATAGACGAAGCCATCACAAGGTATGCCAACTGTTTTATCTTCTTAGCACCCAAAAGTGTATTTCTTTTGTCGATGCCCTAATTTATTTATAGATCTAAGACCCTCGCAGTCATCCAAGTCCTGTATTCCCAGACTAGTCGAATGGCAGGTCTTCAAATGGAAGTTGAGACTGGGTTTGACATTGGCCTGTTTGTCTGGGCCCAGAAGTTTTGTTTCGTTCTGGTTGAAGGCTCTACTTGTAAATTAAAGGCCTTCTGTTGGGATCATCTGGATGTTCTACGACTAAACACAGAGCTGACTCAAGCTGAAATCTGAGAGCAGTGCATCAGGATCATTTTCAGCCTGTGACTAATTTGCTTTGTTGTTTGCCACATAATGTCAGTGTTGGACATCATGTTGGTCTTAGTGAGATGTCCAGGTTTGGCAGAATTTTAAATGTGCATGTAATGTCAATGCATTATCTTAAATGATCCTGCTTCCCAAAATTCATGTATGTGCATTTGCATTCATTTGAATTTATTTGCAGGAAGCAAATGGGAACCCTGCTTTTAACATGCTATATATCCAAATCCATGCTATTACCATTGTGCAGAAAAAGCAACAACATATGATCATGGTACCCTGTTTAGAAAAACATGGTAATACCTCAGTGCCTTGTAAGTGGCAGTTGTTGGTTTGCCACACAGATCGTATTTTATTATCAGAAATAGGTAATAGGCAAGACTTACACCGTGTTATGTTCAATTCACAATGTTAAGAAAATGAGTTATATTTCTAAAATGGAAAACTTCACTGAACATTTACATTGTTTTAGCTGCAGATCTGTACTCTTCTGATTTGCCCTTTTTAAGAACCAACTTCTGGTTTTGTTTTCTCATCTGCTTGTGTTGGTGAAAGTGGTGGTCCATATTTCTTACCAAACAAATGCATTACTAAAGACTTAAGAAGAAGAATCTTTTAGTTTGCTTAATTTGCACATTCAAACTGGATAGGCTCAGCTTTGAAAATAAATGTTGAAACTTACTATATCTGATATGTCTTATGACGAAATGGGTTCGCCATATGTATTTATTACATTCAGTTTCACTGCATTGCACTTGAAGATGTGTGCAATGTTTTTTGTAAACATGGAGTATCATTTTGAGTAAAGCTGATGCATGTCTTTACAAAACCAGGGTGAATCTTATGGAAACAGTCAAGAAATGTCTGGCTCCTCCTCCTTATTTCGGCTCCTCCTGTGATCCGCATACCTGAATTGGCACAGGTTATACGTCGGATGCCCTTCCTGGGGGACCCTCACTCACAATAAAGAGTCTTCAAATCACTTAACCTGCATGTTTTTGGACTTGTGGGGGAACACCCATAGGAAATCCACGGGAACACGGGGAGAACATGCAAACTCCACAGAGAAAGGCCCTGTTGAGCTGGGACTCAAACCTCTTGTTGTAATGCTAAAATAATATTTTATTTCTATATTGTGGGGGAAAGGTGAAGTACGATTGTAATTATGCAAACTCAAAATTTTAATGTTCCTTAACACAAGCTTAATTTTATTTATGCTAAATATAATTTTTTTTTTTTCAGAGGTGAAATATTACTGCTCAAATATTTAAGAATTTTTGTACAATAAAACATTTTAACAGATTTTGTTTTTCAGGGTAAAATTAGGGAAACTGTCAAGGAATGTCTGGTGTGTTTTGTTTTGTTTTTTTGTTTTTTTTTTAGCCCACAATTATATTAATATATATACTTAAGAAATGTCCCTTTATCAGGATTTTGCAAAAATCCAAATAACTTGACAGATCTTTATTGTAAAGGGTTTAAACAATGTTTTCATGCTTGTTCAATGAACCGTAAACAATTAATGAACATGCACCTGTGGAACAGTCGTTAAGACACTAACAGCTTACAGACGGTTGGCAATTAATGTCACAATTATAAAAACATAGGACACTAAAGAGACCTTTCTACTGACTCTGAAAAACACCAAAAGAAAGTCCCTTAGGCATGATGACTGCAGATGTGGCCTCAAATTGCAATGTCCGTACTGTGAGATGCCTAAGACAGCGCTACAGGGTGACGGGAAGGACAGCTGATTGTACTCGCAGTGGCAGACCACATGTAAAAACACCTGCACCGGATCGGTACATCCCAATATCACACCTGCGGGACAGGTACAGGATGGCAACAACTGCATGAGTTACACCAGGAATGCAGAATCACTTCATCAGTGCTCAGACTGTCTGCAATAGGCTGAGAGAGGCTGGACTGAGGGCTTGTAGGCTTGTTGTAAGGCAGGACATTACCAGAAATCACCGGCAACAATGTTGCCTATGGGCTCATACTCCCCTTCGCTGGAGCAGACAGGACTGGCAAAAAGTGCTCTTCACTGACGAGTCACAGTTTGGTCTCATGAGGGGTGATGGTCAGACTCGTGTTTATCGTCGAAGGCATGAGCGTTACACCGAGGCCTGTACTCTGGAGTGGGATCGATTTGGAAGTGGATGGTCCATCATGGTCTGGGGTGGTGTCTAGGGCAGACATCCTCCTCCCTCATGTGGTACCCTTCCTGAAGGCTCATCCTGACACGTCCCTCCAGCGTGACAAAGCCACCAGCCATACTGCTCGTTCTGTGCGTGATTTCTTGCAAGACAGGAATGTCCAAATCTATGGAACTCTCTACCCTCAGAACTTAGAGAAGTTCAGTCTTTTAGTGAATTTAAATCAAATTTTAAAACGTTTTTGTTCTGGGAAGCTTTTAATTGATACTATTGTGTTCAATGAATTGAATACTATCATTTTGTTTCCTGCGTTTTATCATTAGTTGTTTTGAGATGCATGTTACATTACATTTCCTTTACATAGAAAGTGCCTTTAGGGGCCTCTTTAAAGGCACTATATAAAATAAAGTTTATTATTATTATTATTACTTAAGCAGAAATCTAGATTTGTCAGCCCAGGCCATGTTTTTCCAATCGTCTGCTGTCCAGTTTTGGTGAGCCTATGCCCACTGCAGCTTCAGTTTCCTGTTCTAAGCTGACAGTAGTGGTACCCGGAGGGAGCTGTAGCCCATCTGCCTCAATGTTCGACGTGTTGTTTGTTCAGAAATGTTTTTTGCATAGCACTGTTCTTATGCTTGTTTATTTGGGCTACTGTCACCTTCCTGTCATCTTGGACGAGTCTGGCCATTCTCCTCTGACCACTTCCATTTAACAAGACGTTTTCACAAACAGAACTGCCACTCACTGGATGTTTTTTGGTTTTCGCACCATTCTCTTCACACTTTAGAGATTGTTGCATGTGAAATCCCAGGAGATCAGCAGTTACAGAAATACTCAAACCACCCATCTGGCACCAAAAATCATGCCACGGTCCAAATCACTGAGATCACATTCTTTCACCATTCTGATGTTTGATGTGAATATTAACTGAATCTCCTGACCTGTATCTGCATGATTTTCTACACTGCTGCCACACGACTGGCTGATTAGATAATCGCATGAATAAGTAGATGTACAGGTGTACCTAATAAAGTGTGTGTGTGTATACTGCCTATATCTACTGTCATTAGTCTAATGTGGAAAAAAAAAATCTTAGTTGTATTAATGTTTACAATTGCAAGTGTACATCATGGTAGTATTTGTTCTTAATTGAATTTAGCAAATTTATGCTGATGATAAAAAATAATTGGGTCAGTATGATTATCATTACTGTATTTCACTAATGAGAATATGGGGAAATATGTGCTTAATTGTCAATCAAATTTAAATCTTAATTATCCATATAACAGTCATATTTTTCTTAGATTTGTTTCAGGCGAAGCATATGAGGCATACTGTAAAAAATTTTCTCATGAGATTCACCCCAGGACTTTGTGATTCACTCTTTCTCTCCATCTCATATTTGTCTCTTTCTCATCGGCAGGTCCACAGTGTCACTGTTTCCATATTTTGCTCCACTTTGTGTCCTCCCTCACATCACACCTGGCTGAGATCTCCCCCTCTGATCCTTCACCACTCGTCCCATCATGGCGCTCTCCTCACGCTTAAAACTCTGGGAACAGAAGGGAGGTTCAGAACTGCTGCATGTCCAGCCACACCTGGAGCGCAACTCTAACACGACTGGTGCTTTATTTGCAGTTTATTAACCACCACAACTAATAATCACTGTGCTATTGGAGATACTCACATCCTGGAGTCATGTTGCCAGACTTTTGAGTTGAAGCATTAAGTCTATAAGTCTGACCATGAGCCGCCCACTTAGATAGGACAGGCAAGGGTGTGGTTTTGGCTTGAACATTGGGGGTGACTGCATTGTGAATCATTTACATGTTTCTACTGATTGTGGTATAAATATGGGGGGAGGGGGAGGTTGTACCTGCTGGCTTGTTTTGATTATTGGGGGGGCCATCCAAACCTGCTAATAACCATAAATGACCACCTTGGACCAGCTAGAAACCATTGGTTTGTCTAAATCCGCACCCTAGTTCAGGAGTAAGAACACTGCCTAGGAGTTTAGCCATTTCTAAATCATTCCAGTGCACTGGGGTTAGGGATTGGTTTATCTGAAACGGTAGATATCACAGTAATAAACTGGTGTTGAAAACACTCATTCAAAATATTGCACTGAATTTTGACACATGCACTACACAAGTATACTCGATCAGAACTGTATATTGCGTTTAATTTTCTGAGTCATGTCTATGAAATCATCTATATATTCTGATCCGTTTGATCATCTGATACACACATTACTGCTAATGTCTTTGCTGTGCAATTATTTGAATACAGTATATTTTTTTTAATGCCGGACTACTATTGTGGTATCAACGACTTTGGATAAACCCTCGCCCTTAAATGGCACAAAAAATAAAAATAACTGTTGTTGGTCATTTTATATATTGGTCATGGTCTCTTTCTGTCTAAGTGGGCAGTTCTTGGCCAGAATCAGCTGCTATGTGGATCAGACTTCATGGTGAAAGTTAAAAGTATGGCTATGTGAAACTAGGCTACTCTTAGCCTGATGTTCCAGTAACAAGTGCTTTCGTATAATGATAGTGACAACTCTACAAATTTTAGGTTGTGTTGGTAACATAAAATGTCACTGGTTGGACCCCAAATAGGGGTAACCAAGTGTGTTCCTGAGATTATTATTGCTCAATGGGGATTTGTATTTTCTAAAGTTAGGTTCACAAGCCTGTTTGCTAATGTTTGATATCTTGTTCTGTTGTACAGTATATGGGCTTCTGTTTGAATATACATGAATGTCATTATTTACAAGAGGTCTGCCTCTCACTAAATGAGTCAAACCACCAAATAATGAATTAATATTTCATATCAAATTTTTAAGCAGGCTTTAATATGCACAGTGTGACCCATGTAACTGCAAACTGTGTCTCTATAGTGGGCTATTACCTGTTGCGCACTAAGAGGCTGGTACTCTTAGCATTGGTGATGTTATTTAGTAAATTGAGGGTTGGTCATTATACAAGCCCAGATAATGTGCCTTCTCACAAAGGGATTGAAATATAAATCAAATTCTATAAGCATACATGCTTAAGAATTTGGTTCAATAGGCAATTTCAAGCTAGCTGATCAAATGGCTGTTGGACACTAAACTGTCATAAAATGTTGTTGCTGTACTCCCTATATAGTGTTACAGTCCTGCAGCAGTGCCCTCCTGAAGAGCACCTAGACAGCATTAGCCTTATGCCAACAATTAACACTTGACAGTATGTTTAATATCACTACCATAGAAACGTTAAGGACATGAGTGGAAAGTGTTGGGCATATATGGGACACTTATATTACGTCTTTAGAGCTCACCTTTACAAAAGAATTCAGTATAATAAGGCTAACTGTAATAAATCTGTTTTTTTTGTGGAAATGTTGTATTTTCATGCGAAATAGTCTATTAAAGGAGTATGTTATTGTTTTATTATATTATTTATGTCTTGTCATCATTTTATTCTGGCACATGTAGCTATAGATTTCTAAATTACATGGTTTTACATTTGGTTACTATAGTCTTGCAACAAATAACACATTTAATCATTGATAACTGTACTGTATTGAACTACGGTTCATTTTAAATAAGGGTAGTATTTAGCTTGTTAGCATTAGCAAGCTAAATATTGGGTTAAGCAAGCTAGAGTGCCACATGAGAGAAGGGCTTTCTTTTATTTTCCATGTTTTTGGACCTAATACAATGATAATACCACCAAGATACCAACCAAATCTGGCTTTTGGCACTTCTTATTTGGTTGTGGCAGTGTTATTTTAACACCTCTGTGCACCTTTCAGCAATTTGCTGAAGTCTGGTGTGAGTCTGGTCACCCAAAAGAAACGAAGCAAAGACTGAACATTTGGCTTGAGTATGGTCAACCAAAATCAGCTGAGATCTGGGCTGAATCTGGTTTGCCAGACATACTGTCAGCTGATTTGTGGCATGAGTGCATATAGACACAAGAAGACATGCTTTCGGCTTATTTCTGGCTGGCTTAAGTTTGTGTTTACAAAAGAAGAGAATCAGCTGTTCATGTTCAACCTTTCAATGCCCTCAATTGTTCTCCAGCTACATTATGAAATGTATAACAAATATGCCTTTCTACAGTGAGTGGTTCAACAAACCCTAACTTATTTATATTACTCTAATGCATAGACCAGAATTCTGGATGTACAGTGGCCGCTGTGTTTTCCCACAGTTTTTATCCCACAGTAACCAGTTCATGCATGGTTATGTTTTCGCTTTGGACACTACCTTGTTGGTAATCCATGATATTCTATGAAATACCTTGGAGGGGCATGTCAATACCATGTTATATGAATATCATCATACATTATCACAGTATTATACCCAAAAAAAAAAGGATTTTTGCTGCCAAAGTGTTATTTCATGTTTTTGTGCAAGATGAATATAAAGTGGGATACTTGTTAGTGTTTAATGTTTGGTTATGTTGAAATATGTTTTGGGTGTTATCATTATGGTGAAGAGGGAAGTTTCAGCTAACAATGAGGACAGCTAAATGTTGCACATTAAATTGATTGCTCGCTTCATTTCGCAAATGTTGTGTTAACCATAGCATAGTTACTAAACTACACTCTGAAATGCTTCTAACAGCATGTATTTAGCATGCTAACATTCACATTCACTAGTAAGTACCTAAAGAAATTTGATTAACCTTGACAAGTCTTCATTTTGTTGGATTTACCCAGTTCAACTAGGTTCTTTATACACAAAGTGATTGTGTTAGGATTATAGAGTAATTTTACGTTAGGAAAACTTAATTTCAAACGTGTGGAATCACTGTCCAGTGAAAAAGGAATGTTGTTACCTTCAGACCCATTTTAATGCACATTATTGTGTCAGCCGTTTTGACTGATGATGTGTTTGTTTATATGGAATGCATGACTGGAGCTCCTCTGTTCCTATCTAAACAGATCAAGGAGGAGAAGAAGCCACCAGCTGCCGCTGCCGCCGCTGCAGCACCGCCACCACCGCCTCTCTCCGCCGTACCGGGAGGATTCCTCAAACAGCTGGTGAGAGAGACCGAGAAAGAGACGCGTCACAAAGAGCCAGATCTCAAAGAGGAGAAGGCGGTGAGATCTCCTTTAGTCTCTACCTCTGTGGGTTTGATCTTGCTGGAGAAACCAGGTCAAACTAGTTTATGGTGGTCAAGCTGGTTTGTTGCTGGACCAAACTGGTTACCCAGCTCGGACCAACTGGACCAATTTGTGCTACCAGGTCAGTCTTGGCTCCATCAGCTGGACCTCCAGCTGATAATCCATCCAGACCTGCTAATAACCATAAATGACCACTTTGGACCAGCTAAAAACCATTGGTTTGTCTAAATCCGCACCCTAGTTCAGAAGTAAGTACACTGCCTAGGAGTTTAGCCATTTCTAGGGCTGTCCCACTGTCAAAATCATTCCAATGCACTGAAACATTTGCTCCCTAGAAAGTCCCAGAATGCATCGTGAAAAAAACACCTCATTCACTTACCGAAAAATGTTGCATGTTTTCTTCCATCTCTGAAATCGTCAGAAATGGTGGATGAGGATTATATCAAAATGCCACTATGCACTTTTAAAGCTACAATGAAGATACACAATACAAAAGATACCAGAAGGAAATCGGTTATGCAGACGTTGAAGTAATGTTTTTGAAAAATATGTGCTGCGTTTAATGCGCAACCTTGTAACTGTGTCGCAGATTTGTTTGAGATGCAATGTTTAGTGCATCCAGAACCTTGCTAGTGCCCATATTTGTGTTCATTAAAAACTAAATCACGTCATCAAAATTTTAATTTTCCAGTTGTACATAGATCTACTTCTTTACGTCTTAAATGTCTTGTAGTAATGAGGACATGACTCTCATCTGACCTCTTGTGTTTTTAACCCTTTCACAGCCCCGGAAACTGAGCGATAACCTGGTTCAGCATTTCTTACTTCCCGACGAAACTCCCCCAATACTCGAAGCAGAGATGGCACTCCGAGCAGAGCAACTGGTGAATGGGGAACGAAGTCGCCACACCACAATGACAGAGAAGAAAACGTCCTCTCCCAGGAGGATAATGTCACCTGAACCAAACTATCAGAATACAGACTCTAAACCCACCTCTCCAGAAATCAATGGCCAGGAACAGGCTTCCAGTATAGAAAGTAATTTAGAAAAGTCTTCAGCGCTTCCAGTGGAAAAAGACAGGAAGGAAGAGGTCAAGTTACAAAAGGGATTTAATGCAGTGAAACAGGAAGTGAAAAAGTTTAGGCAAGAGACAGATGGTCAACTAGTAACCCCAATAAGAGAGGAACCCAAGGTACCAGTGGTACGTAGCAATCACTACAGTAAAAAGCGACTGTAAAAATACACATTCATTTACAGAACCATACATGTACCAGTAAAACTGGCATTGTTTTTCAGTGAATGCTGTCATAGAGATCGTTTTTTGGAACTCTACCTTTGGGGTGGAGTAAAATTTGGAAAACAATAATGTTAGGAAACTAAAGGTTTTTCAATGAAAACGTATCACGTATTAGGATGAAAATGCCACATCGACACTCATACGTATTTGTCGCTAACTCAGTATTCCATTTCCTATCATGTGCCAAAGATTGCAGTAATAGAGAGCATTTTTAAGTCTCCAATTTCAGTGGAGGAAAACACTTTTACGGATTAACGGCATAAGAATAGCATAACCAATGAGTTTTAACCAAAACTTGTTAGAGTGAACGTGGCCTGAGAAAAGTGATTAATTTCATCGTCTTTCCTTCACTCTTAGGCCACATCCACATTAATTCATCTAGGTTGAAAAATGTGTCTTTGTTTTATAATGTCATTGTTTTCCAAAGTACAGTACATGGACCATTTTTCTAAAGTCTCCGATTTAGGTGAAGGAAACGATGTTCAATGATGAGAGCCGTAAACGTTGCAACTTCAATGCGCTTTTGACTGTAACATATTAGTTTTGACGTGGCATCAGAAAATGTCTACTTTTCATCGGGTTCCGGATAAATTCGAACCAAAGTCTTCTCTGCGCTCTTAGGCCGCATCCACACTAATACGTCTTGGGTTGAAAACTCAGTTTTCCATTTCCTTTCATTATATTTGACCAAGGTATGTGCGATACTACAGAGCGCAGCCACATCCATACATCTCCAGCCACATCCATACATCTCCAGCCACATCCATACATCTCCAGCCACATCCATACTAAATTGTTTTCTTTGGAATCTCTTTCAGTTTCCTAATACCATAATTTTCCAAAGCATGAGGAAATGAAGAGCGATTTTTGAAACGCAAAATGTTTGGTGAAGGAAAACGTTGTTCTAGACGAGAGGCGTAAACATGGTGAAATTAATGTGTGTTCAAATGAAAATATGTTAATGTGGGCCTCTGTTGTTGGTAAAGCACCATTGTAGTGTGGATGAGAGGTATAAATATAGCAAAACAAGTGTGTTTTCAACCAAAAACGTATTAGTGTGGACTTTGCTTATGAAAAAAAAAAATGTTTTCATGAAGGTTTGGGTAAATTTGAAACCAACATTAAAAATTAAATACACTAATATATTTTTTGGTTGAAAACGTAATTTTAGGTTTCCTAACACCATTGTTTGCCAAGTATGCAGTACTAGAGAGTGTTGTTGAGAGTCTCAGTTTTTGGTGGGACAAGATGTGCACTTTCAATCAGAAATGTATTAGTTTTGATTGAATTTGTATTTAGTTTAATTGGCCTTAAAAATAAATTTGTATACCACTTTTCACAACATACATAATTTCAAAGCAGCTTTACAGAAAATTATGATTTAACAAAATCATATGGCGTACAGTGCAAAGTGTACCTTAAAATAAATGATAAAATAAATAAGTAAATAATATTTGTATTTAAACCCCCTGTGAGCAAGCTAAAGGCGATCTTCAATGGTTCTTTGCAGCACCTTAGGTTCAGCTTTATTTTCAAGAGCCATTTTTCCATGTATGTGGTTCTTGAATTGAGCTATGTGGTATTTTGGAGATTAAAAATGTCATGATGTTACATTATTGGTTCTAAAGGCCCATCTTTAAAGCACCAGTACATACTGTAGATGATTTTCTGAAGTACTAGACTCTGAAGGTTGTGGTGAAATGTTCTTCAGTGGCATCCAACAGTGAAACCATGTTTTGGTTCCAATTAGAACCTTGGAAGACTCTGTTCTGACTGAAAAACATAATTGTCAGTATCCACATCTCAACTCTAATTTCCTGTCTCTATCTCTCCACAGAGGGATGTATGGTATGAAGCTGGCAAGGTGTGGTATTTTCATAAAGACGGCTTTTCACTCGGTTAGTCACCATCTCTTTTACCTTTGGTTGGGTGTCCAACCTGACACTGAAAAAGAGAAGTCAATGAAGTCACTGTTGAAATAAATGACATGCACTGGAATTTGAAGTAGTTCTGCTGTTGTTCTGGTTATCAGTCCCTGAATTTGAACACTACTTGAACAGCTCTCCTGTGGCATTGAGTTGCTAAGGTTATTAATAGCATGGTATCTTGGAGGATACTATATTTACATATGGCCTTATTATTGTTTTCAGGAACATTCCAGAGATCATTGTTTTCATGCCATCAAAAAAACTAAGTCCCCTCACCCTTTCAGCTTTGCAATGCACCATTCTAAAATATTCAAAGAATTCTTAGTGTTCTCTAAAGCACCATAAACTCTTTTGTTTTGTTTTTTAAAGACAACATTTTGTAAATATGAAATGAGATCTATAACATGAACACAAAGTATTTGATTTACATGGAGCACTAACCTCTAACTTCCCCTGCCTCTCTAATTGGTTGGGTTCTTATATTTGTAACAGCCACTCATCTGAAGCCAGACGAGGGCACCACAGAGCTGCCTGACGGCAGGGTGAGGGTTCGACTAGAGTCAGACGGATCCATCCATGATGTAACCCAATATGAGATTGAAAAGGTGACATTGAAACACTTTTAACATGTATCATCATATGGTGAGTTTGACCAGTGCTGACCTCTGTTGATGTTTGTGTTTAGCTGAATCCACCTGAGCTGGACCTCTGTGAGGACTTGAGCGATCTTGTGAGCGTGAACGAGTCGAGTGCCCTTCACACTTTGACCAATCGAGCTAAAGGGTATCACCCTCTCACCTATGCTGGACCCAACCTGCTGGCGATGTGGCCTCCTCTGTCTCCACCTGGCAAGGTATCATTGCCGTCTATTGGATGTTGTGACCTGTAAAATTACACATTTAGTTCTACTTGTATAGTAGTTTATGATACAGTATCACATACATATATTAAAGAAGTAGTTCTTTCATCAGTAACTCGCCCTCATGTATTGTTCCAAACACGTATGGTTTTCTTTCACCTATGAAACACAAAATAAGATGGTACATAGAATGATCCGAGCTTTTCTGTTCCATACATTGAAAAGTTGATTGCGATTTATACTGTCAAGCTCAATAAAAAGATAAAGAAGCACCATTAAAGTAGTCCATACTTGTTGTAATCCAAGTCTTCCGACACTATATACAATAGCTTTGGAAAATGGTAGATCTAGATGAACAGATTGAAATGTAAGTCATTATTCACTGATAATCCTCCCTCCCGCCACAGCTCAGAAATCTTATTCATGCTTATGTACAATTGAAAAATTGCAATTTTATACGCGTCACACCTGGTCTGACGTCTTTGACGGCAAATGTCATTGTTATGTGAGAGGTCAATAGAGCATGGACTAGGTTTGGTGCATTAAACAGCCTTTTTGGGCTGTTTTTCTTTTTGTCTTAGGGGCTTCGGAGTAGAAGCTGGGAGTCCTGGGAGGCCCCTGGCCCTCTGCAGGCTCTGGTGAGGAGGTTGTATGTGTCCATGGTGAGCCAGCGGAAAGACCAGACACTGGTGGCTTTGGGCCGCAGTGGCACGGGCAAGACCACTTCCTGTCAGTCATTTTCACAGGAGCTGCTCAAACAAGCAGGCACTGCTGGAGGAAGCCTGACCTGTGAGTGGAACTCAGTTTATAACTCCTGTCCAATAAACCCCATAAAAAAAAACAGGACACAAATGTTACCCTGGGAGATGCATAAGATCCAAAATATTACTTAAAGGGATAAAATAATGATTCTGTCATTATTTACTCCAAATTCCAAATTCATATGCTGTTTAGTTTTGTCCCTTGGAAAACAAAAGGATTGCGTTATAAGCTTACACCAAATCCAAAATTTAAGTCATTATTCATTGAAAATCTTCCCAGATCTGTGTGCATACTAATCATTCTGTCCGATTTGTGCAGCTCAAAAGAACGATTTGTTAGCAGATCTGTTGATTTTATGTAAAGAAAGACTTCAAATTTGAATCAAGGCAATTTGCAAAAGATTATCACAGATCCAGATGACAACTGATAACATTAGTGTGATATTATGGTACTGTGAACTCTTTTAATATAGCGGTAAGTGATATTGCATTAACTTCAGAATAAATGCTGGTGTCCATTATTGATATATTACACGTAGTAATTTGGGCAATTTGGGTAGGAGTGCCGACATGTAGTCTATCCCATAGCATTTCTAGGGGCTTAGTGAAGGGTCAATGGATTCCGTCCTTTAGTAAAACTTTACCCCCCTGAAAATCATTGTGTATTTTGCTCACTGGCTGAATTTGATTTGCCTGCCATAGTCATTATTTAGCCTCTGGGTGCTGTTTACGGGCTCCTGTTCCAGTAATTGTAAAAGCATCTTCCTCTCACAGTGTGATATGTTGTGCTCCACTGAAAATCAGAGTGCTTGTGTGTAAATATGTATGGCTGTGTTAAGTGATAGCTGAAACACTGCAATAGTTTAGAGGCTTTTACCCCATTTGTTTGTTGTCACTTTGAATGTTGTGAAATGGGATTTTTGTGTGTGTGTGTGCGTGTGTGTAACTGCAGTAGAGCGGCTGCAGGCAGTGTTTACTGTGCTGCGCTCTTTCGGGTGTGTCAGTTCTGCTCACAGTGAGGCCTCCACCCGATTCGCTATGGTGCTGTCTCTGGACTTCAACCACGCTGGACTCGCAGCTGCTGCACACCTGCAGGTATCTATCACACTCTCTCTCTCTCTCTCTCTCTCTCTCTCTGTCTCTCTCTCTCTCTCTCTCTCGCTCTCACTCAATAAAGCTTTTTATTTACAGCCCTAAATATAAATGTAATTGAACAGAGGTTCATGTTTTACAAAATTGGCTATATTATCTCGTAAAAGAAAAGTGATAGGTAGAAGGCAGATTGATGTCATATTTTAAGGGAAATTATGAAATAATTTGAAAATAAAACATCTATCGTCTATCTCTCCATCCATCCATTGTTCTATCATTTTATCTATCTGTCTGTCTCTGTCTGTCCATCCATCCAGATGTCCCTGCTCCTGTCTGCTTCTCTCACTCACACTTTATTAATGTTCTTTCTCTCTGTCTGTTTCAGACCATGCTGCTGGAGAAATGGCGGGTGTGTCAGAGGCCGGAGGGAGAGAGTAACTTCCTGGTGTTCTCACAGATGCTGGCAGGCCTCAGCGTGGACATGAGGTCAGTTCAGTCTCTGAATGTGAGCTCGCAGCACTAACACATTGCAGCCGGTTGCTGCTTGTATTGTGAAGCCTTTCTCTTGCTTCCTGTCTTCCCTGATCACACATCATTATTAGATGCAGAAGACAAAGTTACCCATTATTAAACCTCAGATCATTCCCCCTATTGTTAGGGGTTTGTTTTGAATTCAGCTTCCCCTCTGAGGCACGCACATGGTCTTCTGTAAACTCTACTTGGCAGAATGCCTGTATTTTTTTTAGAGCTTTTCTTTAAAGCAAAAGCTCCAGAGAGCTTAAGAGGCAAGCTCTGGTCTGATGTCATTTCCTGTGTAAATCCAAGTGTAACTGTCTTGTTCTCTCAACACAGGACTAAACTACAGCTGCACCAGCTAAAGGAGCACAACTCATTTGGTATTACATGCCCCACCAAGGTATGATCTATTTATTAAAAGAGTGAAATAAAGACATGCAAGACATTTCAGGGTTTTAGCCTAGACACATAAAGCTTTAGTGCTCATATGGGAGAAATTCGAGTTGGCTTTGCAACACTTCCTGATACCCCTCTCTTCCAAATAATTTCATGGCCTAAAATAAAATCTATATTGTTTTCTGAAATTAAATTAAAGAAAAACAAATAGCTTTTCTTTTCTTAGGGTTTATAGACATACAGCCATACAAACCTATTATTTTTCATATTCACTTTAGGTGGATGAAAAGCAAAGAGCTTCTGTGGGTTTTGGGAAACTGCTGGCTGCCATGAACACATTAGGATTCTCAATGGATGAGCAGAAAGCCATTTGGCATGTTTTGGCAACAATATACCATCTCGGGGTCGCAGGAGCATGCAGAGGTAAGTCAGGGCTACATCCATGGTCTGTTTGGCTAATCATTTTTAAGGGTTCAAATATTATTTTGTTGTGGCCTGATTGGGATATTTATATTTTTTTTATATTTTGAGGCTTAATTAGCCATTTTGTACATATTAAACTTTATCTGAAGGCTCGTAGATTTGTGATATAATTGGCACATTTTGTGGGATAAATGCTCCAGCAGATTCACCCTCAGTGCTGTGTTTATAGTGTTGCACACTTCATGGCACTTATCAGTATATTGTCCTATGTATGCTTTTCTATAAACAGAATTATTAATAATTAATTTTAAATTCTAATGATGAATGTTGTAATTTGATTTAGAATAAATATGGAATAATCGCGATGTATCAGTGAATCATTTTTACACCCCCTAGTATTTTGTCATATATTGAATAGAAACAATACATGGCCCTGGGATGCACAACACCAAAAAAAATAAAATAAATAAAAATAAAAGCTTGAAACACAAATAAATGAAGCCACAACACAACAAATTTAATTTTCTTAATTTCATTGTGGTGTGGCTCTTTATGTTGTGGCTTCATTTATTTGTGTTGTGGCTTTTTCATTGTTTTGTGGCTTTTTAAGGTTGTGACTTAATATTTGTTGTGGTGTGGCTTTTCCATTGTGTTCTTACTCACATTCGTTGTGTTGTGGCTTTTTTTAGTTGTGTTGTGGCTTTTTTTAGTTGTGTTGTGGCTTTTTTTGTTGTGTTGTGGCTTTTCCATTTTGTTTGGGTTAATTTAATTGTGTTGTGGCTTTTTCGTTGTGTTGTGGCTCACTTTCGTTGTGTTGTGACTCACTTTCGTTGTGTTGTGGCTCACATTCGTTGTGTTGTGGCTCACTTTCGTTGTGTTGTGGCTCACTTTCGTTGTGTTGTGGCTCACATTCGTTGTGTTGTGGCTCACTTTCGTTGTGTTGTGGCTCAATTTGATTGTGCTGTGGCTTTTTTAGGTTGTGGCTTAATATTTGTTATGTTGTGGCTTTTCCGTTTTGTTTGGGTTAATTTCATTGTGTTGAGGCTTGATTTTGTTATACTTTTTGTTGTGTGTTTTTTCCATTGAGTTTCAGTATATTTCCATTGGTTTTTTTGTTCAGCTTTTAATTGCTTTGTCAATTTTGTTGAGATGTGCACCCCTAGAACACTGTAGTAAAAAAGTGAATCCTCTCTTTTCCTCTGTTCTGTGGCTCCAGTGGGCCGTAAGCAGTTTATGAGTTTTGACAGTGCTCAGACAGCCAGTGCCATCCTGGGCTGTGAGGGGGAAGAGCTCCATACGGCCGTCTTCAAACACCACTTGAGACAGTTACTGCAGAGAGCGACTGGAAGCTTCAGAGAGAGACACTCAACTGATGAACCAGAGGAAGGTATGGGAGACAGTGTGACACTGTTAAAATACTACTAGAATCATTCATCCTCAAAGCATAAGCGTAACAATTTTACAAGATTTCTTTCTTCTAATTATGAACGTCATACATGTTCAAACACAGACAAAATTTGTTTAACTTAAAACTAAGGAAGCAATTTAAATGTGTGTGTGTGTGTGTGTGTGTGTGTGTGTGTGTGTGTGTGTGTGTGTGTGTGTGTGTGTGTGTGTGTGTGTGTGTGTGTGTGTGTGTGTGTGTGTGTGTGTGTGTGTGTGTGTGTGTGTGTGTGTGTGTGTCAGGTCCCAAACTGAGTCCTGTTCAGTGTGTACAGGGCATGGCTGCTGGGCTCTATGAGGAACTCTTTACCACTATTGTGTCTCTCATTAACAGGTAAATACACATTTATAGCAGTAGCTCTTGATCTGTATCAATTAGGCATCAAATTGAATCGACCTTGCAGTTTTGTGGTTCTTTTTATATGTAGTCATTTATATTGTGTGCATCTGGTCTTTTGCCATGTCTGCCCCTTCTCATTAGAGTGCTGCACTCTCAGCAGCTAACGCTGGCCTCTGTGATCGTGGTGGACACCCCGGGCCTGAGGAACCCCAGACACAGCGGAGAGGACCGGGCTGCTGGCTTCTCTGAACTCTGCCACAACTACTTACATGAGAGACTGCTGGAGCACTACTACAATCATACATTCTCACACACACTGGAGAGATACACACAGGTACCACACTGATTCCACCGTGTGTGTGTGTGTGTGTGTACACGTGTACGCGTGTGTGTGTGTGTGTGTGTGTGTGACAAGGAGTGTCCTGGTTCTGTATAGACAGACTTTTGACTATCAGTATTTTAAGTCTGGTCCACAGTGTAGCTTGTTCTGACCAGGAACTGGACCAACTTAGTCAGCAAAAGATGACCTGACTTGTCTGTGCGCAAGACTAGGAGTGACCATGTATAACTTTTGTATAATAATTACTAATTTTGATCCTTTCGGAATAACTTTGAAACTCTTGATAGGAAGGAGTGCCTGTGGACTTTTCCGCACCTGAGACGAGTCCTTCAGAGGTGGTGTCTGCAGTTGACCAGCCCGGACTGCAGGTATCACTCACTGATTCACAACACACTTTATACAGATGATGGTGATGCCTGTAGCTTCACCACATGTGTGTGTTTTCAGGTGCGAGGGTCAGAGGGTGACTCTCGTGGACTCTTGTGGGTTCTGGATGAAGAGATGGTCACTCCTGGTTCCACAGAGAGCTCGGTTCTGGAAAGAGTGTGTCAATACTTCAGTGGGACAGGTACTACTTCCGAATCAGTAATAATTCCTTGCTGAAAATCTAGCTTAAAGTGATCGTTCAACCAAAATTTAAATTTCGCTACTCATTTACTCACCCTCATGCCATCCCAGGAGTGTGTGACTTTCTTTCTTCTGCTGAATACAAACAATGATTTTTAGAAGAATATATCAGCTCTGTAGGTCCATACAATGCAAGTGAATGGTGACCAGAACTTTGAAGCTTCAAAAAGCACATAAAGCATAATAAAAGTAATCCATACGACTTCAGTGGTTTAATATATGTCTTCTGAAACAATGGGATTACTTTTATTCTTCCTTCATGTGCTTTTTGGAGCTTGAAATGTCTGGTCACCATTCACTTGCATTATATGGACATACAGAGCTGAAATATTCTTCTTAAAATCATTGTTAGTGTTCAGCAGAACACAGTAAGCCATACACATTTGGGATGGCATCAGGGTGAGTAAATGATGAGAACATTTTTGGGTGAACTAGTACTTTAAACTGTTTATGCTGGTTTTAGCTGGTTTAAACTGATTTAGCTAGTCGGCCAGCTGGAGTCCCAGCCGGACAAATGCCCTAAACCCCTCTAAAGCCAACCAGCTAAGACCCGGAAACCAGTTTAGACTGGTTTAAGCTTTTTTCAGCAAAGTTTTGACCTAGAAATGGTCCTTGAGGTATCAGGAGATTTTTCCCTCTGTTTATCAGGTGTAACATCTATCTGTTTCCTCTCTTCTAAGTGCGTCAATGTGAGCAGCCTCTGCAGTGTGAGATTGCTCATCTGATGGGTTCTGATCCGGTCCGCTATGATCTTTCTGGCTGGTTCAGTCTGGTCCAGAGCAATCCATCTGTCCTTAATGCCAGTTCCCTGCTGCAGAATTCCTCAGTGTAAGAGAATATATATGATCATGTGTATAAAGTCTGTGATTACTATAAGCAATTTCTGTGTAAACATGCAGCAATTAAGATTTCAGTATACTTCAATTGGCAAATTGTACATTATCAATATCTGTTCATGGTTGGATTGGTTTCATACAAATTGTGAACCATACTGGATTTGCAAATGAACTTGAAACAAGAGTTTTGAAGTTCAGAAAACCAAACTGTGATTTTGGGTTTGTATCAAAAGCTCTAGTGTTAAAAAACGTAATTCTCTCGCTCTTTTCTTGTCTCAGTGGAGTGGTGAAGGCCCTGTTTGGTCCGCGGGCATCAGTACCTCCTCTCTGTCGGGGTTTGGGTGGTGTTGAGGGTGTGTCGCAGCGCTCGTTGCAGAGGAGTGGCACAGTGCGCAAGACTCTGAGCTGTGGGATGGCGGCCCTCAGGAGACATTCTCACTGCATCTCAGTCAAACTGCAGGCGGTGAGAATTCACACTCTTTCACTCTAATGACCTGTTCCCCTGGAATCAAATAATCAACTTTTAATTTGACATCTGTGCGTTTCTTTAATCCCTGGGGTTTATTTTAATTAAACCTAACATATTTTCACTTTTTTTCTTTTTGTTATATGAAGGTAAAACTGACTTAGAAACTGTTTACAATGCTTTCATCATTTGTTTTCAACTTACTTTCAAATTTCATTGTTTTACCCTTGTCCCAGACTTTCAGTCTTGGGTTATGTCCACATTAATCCGGATACATTTTCCAAAAGTTGTTTTACAAAAGTTGCTCGTCCACACTGAAATGTCTGAAAACGCTTAAATTGCCTTACTGCGCATGTGAAAAGAATAAGAAGTGTGGCCCTGTGTCATTTTCATGTACATTATGAAAAACAATTGTCCTCGTGTTCCACCGCCAGACCGCAATTCATAGGAAACTTCCCATTGCCTTAAAAGGAATGCAATGTGGCGGTTGTATAAAGTCACATTTATCTTTAACAACGCTTTCAAAATGAATAGCAGGCACAACAACGCCGCTACAACATCGGACGCCATTTTCCCTTTCGTCGCAAAAATTAATTTTTCAAATTGATCCATTTGGGAGTTTTCTAACAGCTCTGCTTCCTCTGGACAAAAATGCCATTTCAGTGTGGACGGAAGGGCAAAGCCTATTAGTGTGGACGTGCCTTTATATAATAAATCCATCATAAAAAATTTTTTTTACATTTTTAAAACCATTATAATCTAAACAAAGAGTGAAATAAACATAAACCATTTAAATATTCAGAGTGTCTTTTAATGGGATCATTTTGGCAACCTCATGTCGTTCCGAACCCGTATGACTTGCTTTCTTCCGTGGGACACAAAAGCAGATATTTGTCATTCGAATGTCAGGGATTAACAGATTCCCCATTCACATTCATTGTGTGGAAAAATTAGGCATTCATCAACATTTTCTTTTACTTCTCTTCCTTTTTCCATGGCAGAAAGTAAGTCATATGGGTTTGGAACAACATGAATGTGATCAAATCAAGATTTTTGGTTGAACTGTCCCTTTCTAAAAGTACACTGGGGTTAAAGTGCCCATAGTTGAAGACTATACAACTATTTATGAATTCCATTCATCTTTTATCCATAAACCGCTTTCTGTCTCTCTCTCCGCATGCAGGATGCTCTGGTCAATCTGATTCGGCGAGCACGACCCGTCTTCCTGCAGTGTCTGAATGCCAAGACAGTTGGCAGTGGCTTTGATGTCCCTGCTTTGCGTGTACAGCTGCACTGCACACACCTACTGCCTGCACTACAGCTGTACAGAACAGGTCTCACACACACATATCTATATATAAACACCCTCACACGTTTCTTTTTTTATCACATCCAGTTGACTGCTGTTGTTCTTTACTAAAGCTAATTAGAAGTGTTTACTAAGGATTTGAGCCATGTCTACAGACCAGAATAACATACAGTATAGACTGAGGTGTGGGCTCATTTAAACTGGACCATTAACTCCTTAAACTCTGGCATTTTTGGGCTGCCACCTGCAATTTTTTTTTACCCTAAAATATTAAAGTTCACCATTCACACATACTGTGGACTAACAGTATTTTAGTCATAAGATTGTAAACATATGCATTATTATTTATGAATAACTGGAGTATTTTCTAATAAATTATGAATTAAAAAAAAAATCATCATTTATTAGAAAATACTCCAGTTATTCATAAATAATAATGCATATGTTTACAATCTTATGATTATCAAAAAGTATAAAGATATATAGATTTGTCCTAAATGTGTAAGCGTGTAATTCTGGTTATGTTTACTTTATCTTCCTTGAAAAAATATTATTTGATTCCACTAGATGGCAGCAAATACTAGACATTTATTTTCTCTCTCTCCATCACCTTCCTTCACAAAATACCAATATGAAATGTAGGTGGCGCTTTAATGCATTTTAGTCCTCACAGATGTGCTTGTCCATAGACATTCAATTGTTCTTTCAGTTCATGCCACCCCCATTGTTTCAGCTAATATCTCGGCATCTGAGTGGACTAGATGCTCAAACTAGCTGAGATCGTCCCCATTGCTATGATGTGTAACATTTTATCATCAATAGTCAAAAGAATATTTTTCTAATGATTTGTTTAGCATGCTTTTCCTGCTGGATGGCATATTTTGTTCTGGAAATCTAAGATATAACATTGGATTATTCAGCCAAGCAAGCTCACAGACAAATATAAATTGCTTATTTTGTAGAAGCCTGCCTAAGATAAGAGCAGATATAAAGTTTGTGACTAGTTGGGGCTTACAGTAACAGTGATTGGCTCATAAATCAGACGTTTGTATTTGATGTCTTACAGAAATCATATTTCGCTTTGTGATTCTTTTGACAATCTTTTGAACTGTAATATTAGGCAACAATATAAACTGTTCAGTCTCATTCCTGAAAATTTGAGCTTTCGTTTCATATATGATTTGTCTATTTAAGTGCTATATAAAATTATTTTATTTTTATATTAATATTTTTACCACATTACCTGTAGGTGGAGGTTATTTGTGACATAAGGCCATAATTTACATGACATAAATGCAAAAGAGTTGTTCAGATTCAGATTCTATGCTTTCTAATGTCCTGATAAACACCCTAGCAACCACATAGCAACATGCTATAACCCCACTCAGTATACATACTGCAGGAATAATATTAGTCAAGGTCAGAAAATAACCAGGGCAAAAATACCACCAAACTAAAAAATTAGGGCTGTCAATCTATGAAAATTTTTATCAAATTAATTACATGGTGTCCCGATTATATAATCGTATATACAAATATTTGCTGAGAAAGCCCCTCATATAACAATAATTCAATATATAATGATTATACATATTTATATCAATATATAATTATACATAGTTATCTTTAAATATTATAAAATTATATATATATATATATATATATATATATATATATATATATATATATATATAAAATAAAAAATATTCAGATAATTTAAATGCATTACATTCTTGTAGCAGAACAGTTAATCATTGATAAGACAATACAAAAAGCGGCTTTAGAATACAATGTATTGTTTACTCCATATTATTGATCATAAGTCAATCATTGGCACACAGTTCACAGCAATCCATTTCACAAGTGAATTTGTCAATCAGTTGGAGATTTATTATGAGGGCTTGTTTAAGGACCCCTCAATGAACACCTGCGTCAGACATGCTTGTGTAGTGTCTCGGGTGCGTTGCGTCATAAACATAAAATATTAACTTGACACAGTGACCTAAACATAGTTTAATACTTAATCTTTAAACACATCTTGAGATCCCTTAGATCGGATTTGTGCTCCATCAAGTGTTTTGAACGCAAGAACATAATGCATATTTGTGTTGTTCTGCTTACTGAAGTGTTTTCTTCACTGTATAAACTGCATGTTGCTCATACAGCTGAAGTTTCACTTACTGCCCTCTGGAGTAAACAGGTGGTACTACAAGCTTGCATTTCTCAGGAATCTTCCTTATTATGGTCTGGGGGCATGCGATTAATTGCATACATTTTTTGAACGTTTTGTTTTTAGTAAAATTAATCGCACTGAAATAACACGTTAAATCGTCAGCCCTAGAAAAAAAATATAGATATATTTTTATATATATATATATATAAACTTTTAATTTATGAAATATTATAGGGTGCTTTGATAGCTCAGCGAGTTTTGACGCTGACTACCACACCTGGAGTTGCGAGTTCAAATCCAGGGTGCGCTGAGTGAGTCCAGTCAGGTCTCCTAAGCAACCAAATTGGCCCAGTAGCTAGGGAGGGTAGAGTCACATGGGTTAACATCCTCGTGGTCATGATTAGTGGTTCTCGCTTTCAATGGGCGTGTGGTAAGTTGTGCGTGGATCGCGGAGAGTAGCATGAACTTCTAAATGCTGGGAGTCTCCGCGGTGTCATGCACAACGAGCCACGTGATAAAATGTGCGGATTGACTGTCTTAGAAGTGGAGGCAACTGAGACCACCTGGATTGAGGCGAGTAACCGCACCTTCACAAGGACCTAGTAAGTAGTGGGAATTGGGCATTCCAAATTGGGAGAAAAAGGGGATTAAATATATATATATATATATATATATATATATATATACCCCTGTTTTTCATATGAAACATCTAATGTATTCCTTAATTCTGTTCCAGTCCTATTTCATTATTTTATTTCTTCAGATGGGAAATGTATTTTAATATAAACTGATTCATTGGAGTATTTGATATAAAAGGGTCAATGCACAGTATATGGTGTCAATAATGTGTTTTTTATTATTAGAAAAACAAATGCTATCATAAATATAAATAAGACCACTAGAGATTGTTTTTTATTAGTTTATTTTACTATGCTTGTGGGGACATTTGTTGACATGGATTCCTTTTTTCTTTCTCTCTCTCAGGTTACCCCGAGCACATGTCTTTCAGTGATTTCCGCTGTCGGTTTCAGGCTCTTTCTGCTCCTGTAATGAAGCGTTATGGTTCTGTCTTCATTACTCCAGATGAACGGAAGGTCTGGATGTCCGAAATCACTAATCTTGCCCACCCACGCCTCATTTACCCTATTATAATGTCATAATTTTTTTAAAGATGTCAAATGATGACATTATTTATTTCCCTGTTTATTAACGTGTACATTGATTAGCTGATTTTCACTTTAAAGCCCCCATTGATTGCAGAGCTGATGTTCCAAAAGAGAGACTCACCTCTCTGTTTGTGATTATGTCTCTGTTTATCAGGCTGTGGAGGAATTATTGATCGATCTGGATCTGGACAAGAAAAGCATTGTTTTGGGTGCAAGCAGGGTGAGAGTCTGCCTTGAAAGGAATATTCTGGCTTAGTTTTGTTTAATGCCAATGGATTGCATCTGTGGCATGCTGTCGATAACAACAACAGGAAAGAAAACAATTCTGACATTTGAGATAGTCCACCCAAAAATTACAATTGTGTTAGCATTTACTCACTCTCATGTTGTTCTAAACCATTATGACTTTCTTTCTGTGGAAATTAAACGATATATTATGCAGAATGTTAGCCTCAGGCACCATTCACTTTCATTGCATCTTTTTTTCAATACAATTAAAGTGAATGGTAACTGAGACTAACATTCTGCAATCTCCTTTTGTGTTCCATGGTTTTGAACAAAATGAGAATGTGTAAATAATGACAGATTTTTCAGTTGAACTATCCCTTTAAGTCTTCAGGCCCTTTACACTCTTGTGTGTTTGTGTGTTGTCAGGTGTTTATGAAACGTGGTGTTCTGAAGTATTTAGATCAACAGAGAGATCAGTTGGTGAGCGGTTGGCTCGTTGAGCTTCAAGCCGCCTGTCTGGGTCACGTGGGCCGCCAGAAATACCGCTGCATGAAGGTGAGTCTGGGTTCCATCCTTGGCTGGGACAGCTTAGGTTTCTAGACTTGCTAACAGAGACACAGAAGTCATTTATTTTTACTCAAAGCTCCATCCCCAGTCTATGGGACTGTTCTGCATAATGCATCTTGCATGCGACATGGTTGGCCAATTATAACCGAGGTTATTTCAATAATGGGAAAGTTATTCAAATATGGGAAAGTTAACCCCAAAATTTTAATTCTGTCATCATTTACTCACCCCGAGAGCAAAAACTCTACTCATATCATGCCAAATTTACATGACTTTCATTCTTAAGTTGAAACACAAAAGGAATACAATGCAACCAAAGTGTAAGATATGTTCCATTTACATGTGGTGCAATCAAATGAATAGTTGGGTCATTGTGAATT